>NC_056732.1:373841177-373943677 GCF_019279795.1 Protopterus annectens | reverse complement strand
CCATTGCTGTGCTTCCAAGTATGCAAATGCAGTTGGCAAGGATGTGTTTCTTTGTTCACAAGCTGTTACATGTGAGATCTGAATTGGGTGCAACTCAGGCCAATATATATGGCTTGACTACTGCAGATATGACTGGCAAAGGTAGAGATGGTGTGCCATTTAGAGCACAAAGGTAGGGTGTTGAGGAACCCAAGAGTTTCTTTAGCACTCCTTGTGAAGTTCTACAGCCAGGGTCTACTGCAGTGGGAATATACCAGTTCTCAGTATAAGGCTGAGGCTTGGAATAGCTTGCCCAAGGCTGTTTCAGTACAACTGGCATTCCATGCGCTGGACAGCAATGTCATCACCACTACAGTGACATAAAGAAGTGCAGGAGGGACCTCCTTAGCCAATGCGTGGATGAATTTAAGACTGCAAATACCCCTCAGTTGTATAAGTATACTGATCCATCACCTGTGTATGATATGGCATTGATTATCTAGCTAGTCAATGCAGTTATTCATTAGGCTTTCATATATATACAATATCTTATTCTACTGTACGTTTGCTGCAGAAATTGCAGTAAACATTGAGGCATATCAGGAGAAACTAATTCACCTCAGACAGGCACAGGGTAAGTATGCATCTGTTCTGATTGCAAAGCACAGACATTTTCTCATTCCATCACTGTATATCATCTTAAGCATAAATACCTTAACTTTAGCATCAAAATGACATGCCTACCCCAATAGCTCTTGGTTATTGCATCAGGCAATGAGTACATCAAATAAACTGTGTGTAGGATCAATACCCACAAACAGATATTCAATTTGTTACACAATAATATTTTAAGATATTTTAACTTCATTAATGCATGCCACTAAAAAGTCCAATATTTGCAAATGCAGTTATTACCTTACAAAGCAAATATCTGACATGGGACAGAGAAATACAGGATTCTATTACCCATCTCATGCCATTGTGATAGATTGATTTTAGGACACAGTCATACCTTCCCATCATATGTTGATGTAGTTAAGCTGTAGTTATATAATTCTCATACTGTTTTATGTATTGAAATAATTAAGTAATGTAACGTGCCATTGATCTAAATCTCTATTTTTTGTCTCCCCATCCTTTATCTCTCCTTTTTCAACATTGCTGCTGAAAACAAACTGTCCATCAGCACAGATGTCTTTGGTGGCACCTCCACAGACAGCACAGACACCCAGCACATCTGGGTCACAATCTGCCTCCACAGATCTTGCCCTGCCTACTCCAACTATATCAGGCACCTCTGCCCCAGCTGCTGGTGCAGTGGTACTCTCCAGGAACAGTAGCAATGAAGGTAGCAATTTTTTTCACCTGACAGGAGCTGACAGGGTTGGGGAGGACACAAAGGAAAGGGATCTTGTTGCCCAAATCTGCAGGGTTAAAAAGGTCCTACACTGGATTGCAAAAATGATGTCATGTCTGGTATTGATGCAGCCAGCTGACACAGGAGACAATGATGACAGTTTTGAGGGTGAGGACTAGAGTCTCAGTGTTCTCACGCTGGATGTTTATGTACCTCTGGGCTCACCTACGTATTCCCAATCATGGTGTCCCCCATCATTTTGTGTCCATCACTATCCCCGTCTGTCTTGTATGTCATGTTTGCCTGCACCTGCTACCTAACCTGCTTTCCTACCTTACATTTGTGACTCTCTCATTCCTAAGCACCTTTCCCAACATTCCTTTCTCTTCCAAAAAAAAAGGCCACCTGCCCCCCCCCCCAAAAAAAAAGTTACACCTCATACATAGCTCTCCACTTTGTCCATGTGTCATCTTGACAAATTTGATTTGGTCAAATTGGATATGCAACTTTTTTTTGTTGTCACCCATCCCTGTTGAGGTGACTCTCCAAAGTCATGACAGCAATGCTGCTCTCCAGCCACCCTCCTGTAAATTCCTGTATTCTTTCCCTGTGTACTATACTTTGCTTACTTCCCCTATTTTCACCACTGTCCTATCAACCCATTTTTCGCACATTTAATCTGGTCAAAACATAGAATGAAACACAACACATGTGGCCAGAAATGTCTCATGAAAAACCCTTTACATTTTGTCCTCAGCATTTTCACTGAGGTTTGCATAGTGCATTAATGCTGAATGGTGATGAATGCTGTTCAACTTGCTATAGCAAAAGCTGAAGATTTTAATTTCAGACACAGTAGTCTGGTTACTTTCTCGTAGATGTGCTTAAATCCACTGTGCCATGTAAATACAGAGTAAAGGCAAAATAACAGCACTACTTTGAAACAGTTATTGTAACAGTTCTTAGGCTGCTGGAAGCACTGAACTAGACATTCCTATTTGATGTTTTAAAATAATTCCCATGTCTGTAGATTGATTTTCTGCATTGTGTCATGAATTTGATTACAACTGTAAGTCAAATTATTATTGCATGACATTTTATATTCCTAACATATAGTTAACTTCAAACGTCTGCATTTCTCTTTGTTTTCAACATTTTATTAACATACGGTTTGAATAGTGCAATAAGACACCATTTGCAAAAACACTGCAGCCCCAACAGGGAGACTTAGTGAGCCCCCTTTATCCTGCTTATGAGTTAATGTTGGTTGCATTCTCATACCCCTCCGTACTCCCTATAGCAAACACTTTACTGTACAGAGCATCACAGATTAATAATGAGGTAGTAAGTGAAAGCAGCACACTATACAGATGGGCCTACATGTCCCACAGAAAGTACTAATGCTATTCTTCTCTTCATCTGTCACTTTCTCTCTCTGTTCACTCCTTCTGCTTCAGCAGGTTTTCAATGTCCTTCAAATGTGTTATTTAAAGTGTGTGAAGTAGTATTTTCTTTGAGGCATGATGAGGTAATGCTCAGATTTATATACACAATTTTCCAAACTTTCAGGGGCTCTAATTCAGGCATTAGCTAAGTGTTACTGACTGTAATATTATGTGTAGTTGTTCTCTACATATTGTTATGAGCTATTATCCTGCTTCTGTCATAAGATACTTGGTCCCTGCCTCCCTCTCCCCTTGTCTGTGTATCTTCTCCCTTGTGTGTCATTAGTCTACCTCCTCTGTATTTGCGCAATGCCTGGTACCAAGCACCAACTGCAACTGAGGTTAAATGGAGGTACAGAACATATAGGGGACTCACCTGCCTGTTTAAAGGTTCCCCATATGGAAATGGATTGATTTCAACTGTTGCAGAAGTTACACATACTTGACTCTACACTCCCACTTTTCATAACAACATCTTCTCTACAACATACTAATGAGGTCATTCTTTCTAAATTGCACTCTCACACTTAAAAGTCAGACTTGTCCTGTGGTGCTTGTGGTTCTTACAGTGTTCTCTAGAATGTGTAACTAGATAAGCAGGAAGTTTGAATACATCAGTGATTACCTTCTAAGAGTGTGTGTGACTGTAAATGGATTCAGTATCGGTTTACACACATTTGTAATGGCAACATTTGCAACCCATTTGGATGTAAAAGTCATTTTTATGCACACATCACCCTGGCAATACAATGCTTATGTCATCCTTTCACAGATGCTGTATGCCTCACTTGTACTTAGAATTCTACTGTGGGTCTGGCTGCTGATACTGTGTTCTATAGATTGTCTAACTTGATAGGTAGGTGGATCGAGTCCATCCTTGTTCAAATAGTGTGACTGTGATTACTGTCATATACAGTTGGCTAATTCACAATCACTGCTATGTACAGTTAACATTAATGGGGTACATTTTCAGTGATGCTGTGTTACACTTGCAATTTCTACCATTGCCAGGGAAAATACATTTTTGGCAACACAATGATTACATTATGCTTACATAACTGCAGTATCTCACAGCTTTAGTACGACTTCTCCTTTGGTGCATAACTTTGATACTGTGCTTTGTAGATTTTGTACCTACATAGATAGGAGGTTTGAGTCCAGCTGTTGAGTGTCTCTTTCCCTCTCATACTTAGCAGAACACTTTTCAAATGCATATATGTTGTGCAGGTGTACAGTGTATTGTACCCTTCAACCAATTATTAGCATAAACATCCAGTTAATAAACAATGATGATGCCATCCATTCAACTGTGCACTGTCTCAGTTGTATAGCAACATGTCATGTGGCACTTGCAGTTCAGGCAGTAATCTGTAGCTTGTGATCTTTGGTAGTTTCTTCAAACCCAGCCATTACTCTCAGACTACACTGAGTCTATCTTAAACTGTGACTGTACATGTCACTAACACTGCTGTCAAACACATCTGCTGTATACACACACACACACACACACACACACACACACACACACACACACACACACACACACACACACACACACACACACAGACACACACACACATACACACACACACACACACACACACACACACACACATATATATATATATATATATATATATATATATATATATGGATTCCTCTTACAAAAAGCTAGAATCATTTCTCAGATAACATTGCTTTTATTCGACATGTGACTACATTTTCCTTACAAATAGTTGTAGTAAGCATTCTCCTCTGACACAAGGAAATGAGACAATATTCTGTATCTTGTTGCCTTACTCCAACAATTTCAGGCACACATATCCCTTGCAGCAATAAATAGAAGTAATGCCTTGAAATACCAACACATCTCATAACTGTAGTGAGACTTCAACTGTGGCACATTCATTCTTCACAATATCATGCATTTTCTGTAGTCAAATGCTTGAGGGTTCAAAATCCACATTCAATGACATTTAAGAGTTGTGTGACCTTCTACTGTAATGAGCGAATGGCATCAACCACAGTTATAATGTGTACATTTACAATGGAAGAGGCCACCCCTATCCCTTTTATCTAAAAGAGATGGTTTGCAACACAATCATATGATGAAATGACTTAGTATAGGTGGAATGTCACACTTGTGTTAAGACTTCTACAGTGTTGCTTGTGTTTCATCAACATATCATTAGTTGTAGACTTACATAGCTTACTGTTCAATTTCAGAAAAGGGAACGTTATATAAATGCACTGACATTACATAAAAAACATTGTATATAGTAATTCATATCCATGTTTATGATGGATAATGATATATAATCACATGTTGTGATTCCATGACAAGGAAATGGTTATTCAGGGCATGTCATGCTGTGACTGCTCTTGTGTCACATGCATTGAATTGTATAGCATACTTACACAGATAGAATGCGGTTCAGTTCTGCGACAATATGTGTACCACACAATGGAAACAGCATCCTTGGCAAAGAAGTATTGATATTGTACTGCTCACTGTTGTGTGGACCGTAACACGCATAACTCTTTTTCAGCATTCCTTCTAAATCAAATTCTTCAAATTATATTCGTAACTCCTTTCTTACTTCACAAATTGGTTTCACTTATTTGTGACAGCCTACATTATCTCCCATGACACACACAGTCTGTAGAAAACTTAGTATCATAGGCAGAGGTTTGAATCTGGTCACATCTGTTTGTAAGAAAACTTTGTCATACAGCACTGGCTTGCACACAGAAAATAATTATGGCACAGTCAGAGTGCCACCTTTTTCGGGCCTTGTCCTACAAGGTAGTGCATCCATACCCCTTATAATAGGAAAGTACTATAAACCCTTCAACGAAACAACCAATATGCCTATTTCAATGGTGTCCATGATTGCTATGCATCTTACTCTGATATCAGTCATGGCATGTGTTTGAAAATGAGATGAAAATGTTTATTATATGATTCATTGCTCACAGGCATTAGTTATCGTCAAAATAATTATGCCTGTATCGCTTGTCCTCATCCAAATATTTCCTGTACTAATGCAAGTCTTTTCTGCGCACTGTACAGCTTAATGGCAGATGAGGGCTTCCATAAAATGTTTCTTACTGGATGGCATGCCGCCAGATCATCAGAAAGGGTGACTGGGTCTCTGTTATGACCTTTCTTGTGTGTTATTGAATTGCTGTTATGTTATTGTTCCCTGTAATTCCCTCGTGAGCATGCCCAGTATAACGATGTATGAGATGTGTGCTGTCTACCAATGGAAAATTTGAAATCATGACATGTCATCAAATCTATGTTGTCATTTGTCATTTTTGTATGCTGAGTGTTAATATATTACCATTTAGCATTTACATGACTATTCAACACACGCTTGTCTATTACATGTTTATAGGTAATAGACCTCTTTCCTATGGGTGCCAGTAACATTTATTGGTAAAGCATGTCCCTTTCTACTGTACATGACACAACAGCTATAAGGTTAATTTTTCTTGTGCAACCATGCCACAGTGAAAAATATAGCAATGGTGTCGAACAGCATACATAAATTCTCGGTATATGTATCTCATATGCAATAACTCCAGTTTATGCATTTATCCCATCAGGTATGGCCTAGCTAGCCATATCTCTTAACCTTGTAGCACAAGAAATCTGGACAAACCCAAATTAATGGTGGGACAATGACCCAAAACTAAGGACAAATTTTAAATATTGCTTGTATAATCTTAGAAAGTTGCTAGACTAAAAGATTTTGTGTTACCAAGCATTTTCTGAAGGATATGAAGACAAAAACTTCAATGGCTGTCATTATTTAGTGACTTCAGTCTTCACTGATTTGTCAGAAAACCACAAATTTATGAGTAACAGACCTAATATGTGAGACAAAAATCTGGACATTCTGCAAAAATCTGGACTGTTGACAGCTATGTTGCTAACTGTTATTTAAGCTCAACACCTTATTAACATGTATGTCACATTAATTCCCCATTATTACGCTGTAGTTTTATATCCTTCTCACATCCTTTGTTAGCTTGTCAGTTTTTACATATGTGCATATGTCAAATATTGTCATGCAGATTAATTATCATTACATCAGTATGGTGGTATTATGTCATAAATGTTTCTTTGACAATTCAGCACATTTGCCTGCAGTATCTGAATACATTTTCAGCAGTTCTCCACACCAGGTAATTACTTCTGCAATACAACCAATGTTATTTGTGTGCAGTTCCCAATTTCCATTTCCCTCCTTCAGCACTCTTTCAATGTACTTGCTCTTTGTATTGCTAGGCTATAGTACATTATCGCATATTAGGTTTGCCTAAAGGCAAGATGATTTGTTTACATTCTGTGCTTGTGCTTGCAAATACCTCTCCATGGCCACGGGCACTAATGCGGGCCATGGAAAGGTGCTTGCAAATATGTAGACACAATGAACAACATGCATATTCAAATAGTGTTCATCATACTAATGTGCTTAAATTGTGTAGGTTTTGTGTGATACCTGCACAATTGTTAATGAATTCCAGGGATATTTTTAAATAATATTATTAATAACAATAGGTTCATAGGTTCATAGGTTAGTATTAATAACAAAAATATTAATATGAGTAGTAGATTTTGTCTGGACATGACACTGGATAGTATAAATATCACCAATATAATAGTGGATAACTGGAAGATTTTTTACAGGAAATAATTTACTTGCAAATATAGGAAATTAATATGAATTTATAGAAGAAATATGAATTTAAATAATTTATTGTTAAAACTGCCGCGGTGGTGCAGCGGTAGTGTTGTTGCCTCACAGCAAGAGGTTCTCCCGTTCGATTCTCGGCTGGAATGCGGGGAGTGCCTTCTGTGTGGAGTCTGCATGTCCTCCCCGTGGTTGGGTGGCATTTGAAAGACATGCGCAAGGGTGTGCCTTAGTTGAAGGTTGGACGTCGAGCTGGCACCTCGGCATTTGTGAAAATCTACTGCCAATCATTAGCAGACCGAGTTCCACTGTGGCGACCCCTAAAAAGCCGAAAGACAAACAACAACATTGTTAAGGGATAATACTAAAAAAATGGAAGAAGTGATACAAAATGTAAGGATGCATACAGGTATGGAATATGTTATACATGCAGTTTTATTAATGTAGGTTCCCAGGTTAAATGAGCTAATTTAGAAGAGACACTTAATTCTACAGGTGTTGTTTATATTGCTGTTTATTCTACTTGTTCCTGTTTTTATATTGGAATGACAATGAGAACATTTTCTAAGAGGATTAAAGAACATTTTCATGCTATAAAATGTAAGGACCTGAATAATAATGCACTGTCCAGACATATTAATGAAAGAAAATGTTATAATATTTAGATTTTTCTGTTATTGATCATGTTTATAAGGATCCTGGGGGAGAGAATTATAGGGATATTTTACAGACCAGCGAGAGTATTTGATAGTTAAAGGACTATGCAGATAAATATCTGGGGATTAATGACATAATATTTTTTATTTTCAAAGAGGTTATTATTTCAGTATAGCTTGTAAATATTAATAGTTGTATTGATTGATTATAGTTAGTACATCATTACAGAAACAAATTTTGAATATATGTGTTTTTATTGGGTCTGTATCACTTCTTCAAAATGGCAGAAGTTTGAACACCGTATGTTCGAACTTTTGGGTCTGTATCAGAACATCGAAGTATTAAAACTTCGAATGTTCTGATATCGAACACTATTCAGTGAACGCTAAGAACACCGAAGCTGCAGAACAGTGAATTATTTCCTCCAGAAAGAATTCAGTTGGCCGTTTCTGTGGCTTCGCTATTCTTAGCGCTGTGGTGGAAAGCTACAGGTTGGGTTCAGGTAAGTGTGCGATTGTTTGTAAGTTAGGGTTGGGGCGGGTTAAGTGAGTTATGGTTAGGGCACGGGTTAGGCGTGTGTGCGATAGTGACAGACTTTAGGGTTAGGGGCGGTTTAAATGAGTTAGCGTTAGGGCGCGGGTTAGGTGAGTGTGCGATAGTGACGGACCTTAGGGTTAGGGTTTGGGTTAAGGTAAGTGGGTAGATAGTAGTGTATGTTTAGTTTAGTGTAGCTTTAGATGTAGGAATTTAAGTGTATGTGTGTGGTTGCTGTTTGTTTGATGTGCTTGTGTTGTGCGCATGTATTCCGGAGGAGCAAATTTTTTCTATGGGAAAAAAGTTGCTGTTCTGAATGTTCGATATTTTCATGTTTAGATGTTTTGGGGCCGATGAAATAGCGTTCGTTATTTTCATCTTTCGATAACGTGATATAAACGCGAACTTCTAACCTTGAAGTGCAAAACCATTGAAGGCTTAGAACAGTGATTTTTTTCCCAGGGAAAAAAAATTTGCTGTTCCAAGAAACACACACACAACACAAGCACACCACAAAACAGCAATCCAAACACATGCACTTAAAATCCTACACCTAACCCTACACTAAACTGTACATACACTACTATCTATCCACTTACCTTAACCCAAACCCTAACCCTAAGGTCCGTCACTATCACACACTCACCTGACCCGCGCCCTGACACTAACTCACCTATCCCACCCTAACCGTAAAGTCTGTCACTATTGCACACCCATCTCATCCATGCCCTAACTCACCTAACCCATGCCCTAACCCTAACGTCTTCACAATCGTACACTTACCTGAACCTGACCTGTAACTTTCCACCACAGTGCTGAAAATCCCGAAGCCACAGAAACGGCCCACTGAATTCTTTCTCTGGGAAAGAATTTGGTGTACCACGGCTTCGCAATAATCAGTTTTCGAACTTCACAGTTCGAACATATGGTGTTCGAACTGCTGAAGTTTCGACGAACTGATAGGAACCCGTTTTTATTGTGTTTATACAGTTTGTGTTTAAATTACATGTAATGTCATGTCACTTGATTTTTGCATTTAACTGGATACTTTGCATTTTCTTGGTATTCTGAAGAAGTGCAGTCAATGGTAAAGATGGAAGTACAAAATAAAGTTTTTACTGTGAAGTCTCTCAGACTGCTAGTTGGGTGTTTTTGGTTTAAGTAAAGTACTGTACTTCATTCTTGGCCTGGATCATGTGGTAGGCACAATTATTTTGTATTTCATTTTCTTATGACATCATACTGAACCTCAGAAATTATTATTTTAAAAAGTGTATGGAAGTGACAGCTAAAAGCCCAGCAGTCCTGTGACATGCTACTAAAACTAACAAAGCCCTAAAATTTGCATTTTAGTATTGGTTTACTTAGTCTGAGAGTCTCAGCTATAAAATGAGTGAAGGAAAACATTAATTATACAAATAAACTGTTCTGATCCTTCCCATTTTCATATAATATAATGATATTGAAGGTGTCAGTTGAAAAATGTCTAATTAATAATGGTAATTTATAACATGTCCATACATTTTACTGTGATCCAAGTAGTTTGGCCAGAATTGGTAAAGTACCTTAAGGACACATCATTTTGTTATGTGTGCATACATTTCACAGAACAGATATACTGTTGCAAATAGAACACATACATTTTAACTTGACATGGAGCAGGGAGAGGTCCTCCACAGAAATGATTACAATTAATCTGCACTAGAAGACATAGCATACTTCTTAAATAATGTGCATTTTCTCTAGCAGCTATAACAGTAGCTGTTAGTACTCCTCATCAGTAGCGCTAATTTTGGACTAAAACTGGGAGAGGAAATTACATCAAAATTGTAACAATTTATATACTCTAATTCAGATGCTGGTGATGTGCAATTTCCACATTCTCCTTAATAAGTGTTCCCTATTGTTGTACATAACAGAACAAACCCAACTCCCTGTGCATGTAGACATGGAAACTTCCTGGAGTTAAGCTGTCATTTGCATCTACAGGCCAACATTGTACATGCTACTGTAACCAAATATGGCTGACTTTTGGTCATCTAAATGGTTATGATTACATTGATTGTCAAAGTATTTAAAAAAAATATTTTGATTGTCAAAGTATTTAAAAAAAAGATTTCTAAAACTGTTGAGACCAAAGTCCTTAGACAGGTTCCAACATGTTCCACTGGGCTTTTGAACAAATTTAAAAAGTGCTATATTACAAAAATGATGTTTAGCGTCAGTATTCATGTGGAAAAAGTGAATAAGTGTAAAAGTAAAATCAGGGATAAATATGTGCAGTTATTACTAATATTCCACAAAGGAAGCAGGAGTAACAAGGACTAGATGCATTTTAAATGGCATCTGCGTATGTTTTTAAAACAACATTGTGCATTCTTTACAGAACAGAAAAGTATGCTTTCTTTAGTGCAGAAGACCCAATGTTACTCTTAGCCAAGTAACATTATAGAACTTCATCTGCATGGCGCTTACTATAACACAGTATGGCAGAAATGTTTTATGGGGGGAGGGAGCAGGAAGGGGATTTTAGGCTTAGGGAGCAGAAAGGGAGTTTTAGGGTTAGGAAGAAGGAAGAGAGTTTTAGATTTAGGAAGCAGGAAGGAATGTTAGGTTTAGGGAGCAGGAAGAGGTTTAAGGTTTAGTGAGTGAAAGGGGAGTTTTAGGTTTAGGGAGCAGGAATGGGGTTTTAGGTTTTGGGAGTAGGTAGGGGTTTTAGGCTTAGGTAGCAGGGTTGACTTTTAGGCTTAAGGAGTATTGGGGAATTTAGTTTAAGGAGTGGTTGGAGACTTTAGATTTAGAGAGGGGAATGGTAAGAAAGTGAGAACTTGGGCTGGAAACTCGTGGGTGTTTTAGAGATAAAGTTGAAGTTTTTATAGCACTGTATCATTATATAAGGTCATGTGATGGTAGGGCTACTTACAAGTGGGATATTGGTCTAGTACAAGCTCTAGCATTTGTTTTTTCAAGCAGGTGGCAGCGAGCAGGTGTGCCATGAGCTATTAGCACAGAACACCTTTAGCAAACATTCTTACTGTGCCTTTTAACTTGTCATGGGTGTAAGACAGATAAGATAGTTCAAGGGGAAACACACATGCATGATGTATTACTTATTTGAAATCTGCTGCTTCCTTTCGATAGTTGAATGGAATTACAAGGTTTCCTCTTGAACATATTGTGACAAAAGGAGGTACTGATATGACAGTGCAGTACTGTACTAGGGTCAGCAATGCCAAGGCAGCTGGGATCTCAAGACAGGGTATGGAGTAATGTATTCCCAGATAGGCTCATTCTTCTCAATGTTTCTCAAGGGTCACTTAAAAAACTAGCTTGGGTTTTTTGAAGGGGGGAGAGGTGTGATGAAAGGAGGTACTGCCAGCCCAGCTAGCTGGAATTTTGTCAATAATTATATGTCATTTGTGAATATCAAAATGATTTATATAAGATGCTTGTGTTACAAATGTATTAGAACTGAATATCATGTGTATATCAAACCGATTTCTACAGACTTTTGTGTTGAAAAGGTATTTGTAAAGTGCTTGTGTTTGAAATGTATCCACTGTCTGCCCTACTGGAGAGAACAGAAATGTACATGTACTATTATAATTGTTTAAATGTATATGTTTTAACAGAAAAAAACTGGCAAACAGAGGTTAAACGCAGTCCAGAGAATTTTAAAATATATCTGAAATTAAATTACTTTAAAGGCTAGGTGATAAAGATGCTATCTCACAGTTTTCAATGCAGCCAGAAACATAACAGCTGTACTAGGAAGCTTTCTGTGTTGTCCTTGGGGTGAACTAATTACTACTCTGGAAGCATGGAGGTATGAAATTGTTTTATGACTTCCAGCACCTGTCACAGATCTGAACAAAGGTCCCCGTGTGTGTATTTTTACATATAGCTGCTAAATTCTGCCAGCTTCCAGCAATGGGGGTTTGCATGAGAACCTAGAAATCAGATGACCAGAAGTGATGTCATTCTGCCAGCTATCCCAGAAGTAATACATTAGATATTATTTTGAGAAGTCTCTTAGTGAGACTGGGTATTCTGTATTCTGTCTTGGGCCTGACAAGATGGACCATTCACCACATCATGTACTTTGCTTTATTAAGTAAGTAGGGAATAGTAATTCTCTTAGAGTCAGTCAGGAATATAGTGAAGCTTAGTTTAGATATAGTTTTCTTTATTTGTCTGAGCCTGTTCTTCAATGTCATTTTAAATATTTCCTGTGATATGAACTCTGATGTCACTGTGAACTGATATTTAGTATTGTCTTGTTCTTTTATTTATTATCGAATATATTTAAACCTTTCATTATGGCTGATATGTGTAGATATTTACATTTTGAGGGTATTTTCATATTCATTTGGTGATACTATGTAGGCCACTCCTAACAGCCTTACTTTTGATCAAACTACCATTTGTATCAATATTTTCTCTCAGTATATTGGGCACCCTTGTAAGGACCTTAAGATAGCTGGCAGGAGTGTCTGGTGGCAGTGTTAACTACCTTATAGTCTGGGCAAAAAGAGACATAGCTAGTAAACCTGTGCCAGGCTTTCCCATATGTGGGTGTGTAAATCAAATCTCAAAGAGTGTGTGTGTGTGTGTGTGTGTGTGTGTGTGTGTGTGTGTGTGTGTGTGTGTGTGTGTGTGTGTGTGTGTGTGTGTGTATGTGTGTCAGCTACTTGAGCAGGGACAAGAAGCACTGGTTGGACAGAGAGGGTGCTGGAGGTCTTGGCTTGGACATTCATCTGAGATCTCAACTCCATAACTGTGCCAATGGGGAGTGTTATTGGGGATCTGGAGGAAGAGTGAGAAACCGGGCCTTGTCTGACTGTGTTCCCTGTGTGCTCTTAAGGGAAATTGTGCTTGATTGTGCTTGATGCAGAGAGATGCATTTGGAGATACTGTGTGTACATGTTATCCTCCCAGTGAACATTCCCCAGAGGTGCCAATGGTGAAGACTGAGGCTTCTTGACTGCTGCCCAGAGGTGGTGGACCATGGCACATATTTAACACATTTTTACATAACTAGGTTTCCTTTCTGCAGAAGAAGTACACAAGACTTTTCTTACTGCCATGACCTACTGATATGTATGTTTCCTATATTTCTTCTTGTGTGGCTTTCAGTTATTTGATACTGGCCTTTCAGCCTGGTTTTTGACAAACATCTCCGTTAGCATTCATTATCTATCTTTATTTTTCCCTTATTAGCCTATTAACTCTGTCCTGACTTTTTCCTTATGACTGCATCAATTTCTACTCCTCTGAATGCTATTGATCCATTTTTTGTTATCTGTGAAGAGTTTCCATCTCTAAGGTAGAATCCCTGAGTTTAACTCACCTTAACCGTGTCCAACTGTCCTATCTTTTGATGACGTTAAATAAAGCTTAAGGCAAGGATCCAAGCTTTTGCAGTTACTTTGCATGTATTTTCAAACACTGTTGTATATTCTACACATTTTTATTTTCTCCAAATTCATTAAAATTTTTTATATTTTGTCTTCCTCTAACTTGCTAGTACAATGCTGGCTTGTGAAATCATATAAATCCTTAAGCATAAAAAATGTTTCACTCAACCTGAAGTTATTATTAGATGAATATTTCATGATAGCCTTTCCTATTAGATGAATGTTTCATGAAAATCTTTGCAATGACAGCTTGAACATAAAGGCAGTTATGTTTTATTCATTTTAAATGATGGAAATGATATTTTGTGAATATTGTTGAAAGATTTGATGCTTATGTGAGCTAATCTACAGAAGGAGTTTTCCTAACAGGTGGTTTCTACAGTTCTGGTTGACACACACAAACACGTGTATATATATATATATATATATATATATATATATATCTATATATATATATATATATATATATATATATATATATATATATATATATATATATATATATATATATATATATATATATATATCTACATATATGTATATCTATCTATGTATCTATCTATATACACATATATATATATATATATATATATATATATATATATACTTACACACACACACACACACACACACACACACACACACACACACACACATACTCTATCCTTTTTACCCTGCAGCATGCTCTCACCCATAACTGGAGGTTTACTAGTTTACATCTCATAGTTTAGTTTTTTTGGCAGACTTGTTTTTCACACTTACATCTACATTTTATAGGTATGAAACTCATGGCAGGAGCTATCATCTCTTGCCAATAATAAGACCTTGAGTGCCTCAGCTATCATGTCAACTTTTCCAAAAAAAGAAGTTTAAAGGTCTGCAGTGGTTTTCATGTAGATTATTACATTTTTATTACTGAATTGCAGAATTTGTTGCATCTGTGCACTCCAAACGGTCTCCTAGCCAACTGGATTCATCGGTATCTTAAATAACTTCAGATTTATTGACTCTTAAATTTTGTACAACTACGTGGAGGTTTAGCTGCTGTATTGAGGGTGAGGGCAAGTTAGGCAAATACCTCTACAAGCCTTTATTATCTTTTGTGCCTTGATGGACACCAGTACTCAGAGTACACCATTGTTTGAGAATTTAATGTTTTATTACAAGGCAGATATTCAGCATTTTCTGATAGGGACTACTTGTAGTGCATCAGCAGAGCTGTCCGAACTCCATGGTAAAAGTGTCTCATATCTAGCAGTATCACCTAGACTTAAATCCCCATATTTCCTCCTTAAACAAATTTCCTTTCTTTTCACCAAAGGCCGTAGTATGTAGTTTTAGCAGCACATTTCCTTGCATTTTAACATTATATTTGCTGCTGGTTTCAGAAGAGCAGTGTGTATCATAGACCTTTTACAGATAAACCAGTTAATTGTCAATAAAGTGAGTGGGTCAAACAATCAAAATAGCAACATTTTACAACATATTTATTTACTTTCACTTTGAAGATTATCAGCCTTTGAAAGGGTTATTACAATAAGGGACATTGTGGCAAGTTCAACCACACTGGGGGTCCGGGGCTTAACTCCACGTGAATTATAAATTATGATTTATGGCCATATTGATCTTTTTATGCCATCAGCATTTTTCTAATACTAAATATTCATGTTATATTATCTGCAATATCATATTACATTTTGCTAAAGCCCTACACTTAAAAAGCTTTATTTTGTGTATTGTTTATTGCTGCCCTTTATTCTTTTCAGTCTTCACCCTAAAATGTAGTTATACTATGGGGCATCTTTCTATGGTATCTCAAAGGATGGATCCTTTCAAAGGTTGTACACATAGGTTCATAGGTGTTTACTAGGCTAATGACCGCAAGGGACTTTTTAAGCTTAGGCATGTATCCCAGATCTCTGACAAGTTCTGATACCCTTGATAAGTGTAAGCATGAGCCTGGGAAATGAACCATATACAGGTTACCTGTTTCCATTAAAGACATAGGTGCTAAACCATGGATGAATTTCCGGTCACCTATCCAATTGTCCAAGTTGCGCTTGAATTGGGTTAAGGAGGAACTCTGCTAAATGTAGATGGAGAGCCTGTTCCTTAGACAGGGTAGTCTCTAGGATACATACCTATCTCTCCAGCAGGTCCTATTTATATCACAGGCAATGTTTAAGTCTTTAGAATGGGTAATTCTGGTGCTGACTGTTTTGTTGATATGCAGGAGGCCCATCAGAGTGGGGTTTGACAATGCCCTGTATGCCAGGCACAGATCTCCCCTCAAAAGCCTGTAGGACCTGTAGGAGACAGAATACAGGAATAGGGCCTTGAGGCGGTTTGCAAAGGACATATTAGTTATGCGCTGTATTCTTTTAGTGAGGAACTTCTGTGGACGTTCCAGTTGTTGGATATGCTTGGTTAGGTACATACCAAAGGGGGCACTGTACTCGATGATAGATGTGATGAATGCCGAACACAGTGGAACAATAACTTCCTTGGACTTAGATGCTATACCTTTGTTTATAAGTTTTGCAACATAGAATGATTTCCTCACCACTGTAGACACGTGATGATCAAATGCTAGATTACTATCTATGTGTGTCCCTAAGTCCCTGACTACTGGGTCAACTTTAAGGGGTGTGTTGCCAATATGATAGTTACCAGGGATGGATGACTTCCCAAAGAATACTATTATGCATTCCTTGGCATTTAGTGTTAGTCCATGGCTCTGGCACCAGTTGTTTGTTTGTGTCAGCCCCTCCTGGAGAACATTTGTGCAGTGTGAGATTCAATGACAGCTCCTAATTTGCAATCATCTGCAAATTTAGATAGCCAGAGACCACTGACATTGGCTTTGACTACTGAGAAGTAAATGCCAAAAAGGAGCGGTCCAAGGACTGATCCCTGAGGGACTCCGTTTGTGATTGGCGTCTTTGTAGAGGTGGGCTCCAAAATTCTAACTTCTTGGGTCCTGTCTGTGAGCCAGTTGGGTATCCATTTGGTAACATATGGGTTTGTACCTAACCTATTGAGTTTGTCAACAATGCCTGAGTGGGGTATTGTGTCAAATGCCTTGGCCAGGTCAAGGCAGGCAGTGTGAATGATTTTGCTCTCATTCGTTGCTTTGCTGCTTCTCAAAGAAGTCCACCAGGTTGAGTAGGCATGATCTGCCCTTGGCGAAACCAAACTGGGTTGGGTCCAGTGTCTGGAGGTTTACTATATCTCTGCTGATCATCTCCATGATAATTCTTTCCATGGCTTTACATATATGACAAGTGAGACATATGGGTCTGTAGTTACCATGGTCTGTAGATGGCCCACCTTTGTGCAGGGTGATGACTGTTGCCTTTCTCCATTCATGAGGCACTGAGCCTGATCGGAGGCTACAGTTAAATAGTAATTCCAGAGGCCCTTATAGGTCATATTTCTTGCTATTTAAAAGGCATCCTGGGATATTGTCTGGGGCCCATTGATGCAGTGTTCTTGATCTTAGAGAGAGCATTAAGGACCTCTTCCCTAGTGATAGTAGTGGGAGTTATACTTGATATTATTTCCTGAGGGAAGGCTGAGGGGAAGAGAGGAGTAAAGTTGGAGCTGAATTTATCAGCCAGGAGGTTTGCTATGCCTTCTGGCTCAGTATATGTAGCTCCATTTACAATGAGCTCTGCACACAACTGTGTCCTGCCTTTGAGGTTGTGGACATAGTTAAAGAATGCTTTGTGGTTGTCCTTAGCCTAGGAGGCCAAACTTACCTCAAATTTGGCTTTGGTAGACTTTATTTGTCCTCTGAGTTGTTTGTTTAGTTTGATGAGAGTGCTTTTATCCTGCTGGGTGGTGCACCTCCTAATTTTTGCCATGATTTTCTTCCTCCTGTTATACAGCAGATTGATTTTGTGATTCCACCAGGGTGTTTTTTTTTTTTTGAGTTAGTTCTGTACTTCTTCCTGCTGGGTACAGCTGCTCTACGCAGCTATTAACATGCTTATACAGGGTTTCTGTGAACATGCATAGGCAGAAGTCTTCTTAGGGTTTATGGGAGCATAATAAAAGGACAATTTGTGCATATTTCTAGGATGTGTTCCAACAATACTGATTTTTTTAAAGAGAAAGTGGTGTTTTAACTAATATGTTTCAAGAAAGGGGCTATCCTAGAGAAGTCATTAACAATGTTTCTAATGACGTTTTTGTTGACAGGACTACTAGGTTTAAACCCATTTTAGGAGTTGAATCTATAGAATCTGGAGCTCAGGATAAGGAGCAAGTTTTAAATAATGAACTTAATATGGACCCAGGATTTTAGAAAGCATTTGTAACAGAGTGTAATGGTGATTTTTGGTTAATAGGAAATATAATGAAAAAGAATGGCAAAGATTTTCTAACTTATCGGATTTAGGGGGTATTTTTGATATGCCACTCAGGATTATTTATAGTCAGGGGCCTAACATGAAAGAACTCTTGGAACGTTCCAAGCTAAAAGATTTTAATTCTAGCAAGTTGGGTATGTTTAAGTGCGGTTCTTGCTCACAGTATAGGTTTATTGTTAATAGAGACACTATATTACATCCTTACCACTTACATCCCCCTTACATCCCTACCAGATCTCTCAGATCTGAACACCAAAAATTAATCTCTATCCACAAACCCAAACATCCTGCTGACCAACTCTTTCTCTCTTTCACTGTAGACAAAAAATGGAACTCTCTCCCTCCTTCACTTAGGACTTTACCTAACTCTGAATCCTTTAAGACCCAACTTTTCTCATACCTATCTACCAAACATAAAGGTTCCTGCTTTCACCCCACATAAATTAATATAAACCTCCCGTTTGAGCCGTCCGTACTCCCCATCCACACTGTACTATAGCCTCTTTACTATGCTAACTTCCTATGCTAACTTCCTCAAATTAAGCAAGTTCTCTCTCTTGACTCCAAGCATGTAAATATTGTAAATACCAAGTAATCCACAGATACTTACTGTTAAGACAATTGAAGCTTATTGCTCGGAATGTAAACACCTACATATTATGCTACCTTTGTCTAAATTGCATTATAATGACAATTTATACAATTGTTGTACCTGACTGCATGAATTTATATAAGTATTTTGACCTCTGTATTAAGTAAACTTTTGTAATTCTTATTGGTTACTGGAGCTTTTCTCCCTGGGCCTCCACTGAAAATGGGCACATGCTGGCCCAGTGGACTTCCCCGGTAATCAAACTGAAAATAAATAAATAAAATAAATATTACTGGATGCAAGGGACATGTGTTTAACTAGCAATGCATGTAGTACATGTGAATCATATGGATTAATATACATAGCTCTATGTAACAAGTGTTTTGTATTCTATGTGGGCAAGACTGAGAGGAAGCTCAATAAAAGAATTTATGAACACACTTATGATATTCTTACTAAAAATATTGGGAGTGTATTGTATAAACATACCCTAACTTGTATTGACAATAAGTTTTCTTTTTTTGTGTTGGAACAGGTAGCAATAGATATAAGGGAAGGCCCATGGGAGACCCGAACAGAATATAGGGAGCTATATTGGCAGATCTTATTGGAAGTCAATAAACCTCCAGGTTTGAATGACATTATTTCTTTGGCTCCTGTCTTAATGTTGAGAGCAGCAAGGCTGTAATGTAATGCATGGTTGACCTAGTATTATGTTTCCACTAGATGGTGCTATTTCCTAGCAATTTTTATTCTAATACAACATTTATTAATAAGAGTTTTAAATGGTTTATTTATTATTTTATGCTGTACTAAAATACATATATATGCTTTTTAACAATGTAATGTGTTTCTGTTTGTTTTTATATATATTTGAGAACTTCCATGATGTTATATCCTGTATTATACATTTAGGTTACCCTTCGATGCTTCTTTTAATTAATTAGTTCCCTTTTCTTATTGGTGCAGCGGTTAGCATTATCGCCTCACAGCAAGAGGCTCCCCAGTTCAGTCTTTGGCTGGGTTGTGTGGGTTTCCTTCTGGTGCTCCTGTTTCCTCCCACATCCCCAAAGACATGCTGCAAGTGGATTGGACACTCTAAAATTGACCCTAGGCATGAGTGCATGTGTGTGCCTTCTGTGGAAGGTTGGGTGCCGGGCTGGCAACTCGACACCGTAAAAACTCCATTGCCAATCATGAGCGGACAAGGTGATCCACTGTGGCGACCCCTAACCGGGAAAAGCTGAAAGAAAGAGAGTTCCCTTTTCTTATTTGTGGGTGGTAATTCTAGTGAGTATATAAGTTTGTGTATGGCACTTCACTTCCATTCTACATTTGATGAAGTCAAGTTGATGAAAACACTAAGAAATTAGTTGTGGGGTTAATGTTTTATTTGTATGTGTTTCTACCCTCTTTGTCACTGAATAAAGTGGATTTTCAGCATTAACGGCAGTCTGTTAGTGCCTTTGGTTGTGTGGTGACTTGCATTATGTGCATAGAGGTAGAGGCTCCATGAGATGTAGTTCTATGTGTTGATGTGGGTATTGCTTTGAAAGAGCACATTTGGGGCTGCTGAGGGTATTTGTTATGTGTACTTCATCTAGGTGGTCTTTGTGATTTAGGAAGGTTACATGCAAGTGCCTCAGCATATGTGGGTCTATATGTCTGCTTTGAATTGTGTGTGATGGGTGCGGCATGTGTACTACTGGTAACCTCAGTGACATTAGTACTTTTATGTGAGAGCTTTGCCTCTAGTGACATTGTGTAAATACATCTCTCACATACCATATCAGTTTGTTGGAGAATTAAATGGCTGTCAGTAAACACGAGGCAATTTCTACATTGCAAATAAAGCAGTACTCCAACCAGGGTTCGAATTTTCTCAATTCAGAGTCAGAAACCGCACAAACAATGAATGAATGAGATAGAAAAACTCACTTTATTTAAAACATGAAACAAAGCGTTCAGGTGTAACCCTTCCTCAGTGTTTGTTAATATATTTTAAACTGAGAACATTTTCATTATGTAACCAAGACAGACAAAAGACCACATGACACAGCCCACCTATAAAATAATACATAAGAAAGAATCAATTCACAATTAAAGCTACATCACTCTATTTAAAAGCATGTAAAGCACAGATACATTATTAGTATTTAAAAGAATGTATGTCATAAAAATTGTTTGCATGAATGCAATTATGTAAAATGAACGATACATAGCGCATAAAAACAGAAAAGATATATAACATTTAGTGATACTGTTTCTGTCTGAATTCCAACATTGGGTTGATGCTAACCACATTATTCAGACTAGGTTTCTTATCAGCATTTAACCTGATAATCCATTTATATTCAGCGATATCAAGTTTATTAATTGTATCACTTAACCTTAAACATTTATTATTTGCAACACTTTAAATTTAAAAATATTATTTTCATTCTCATCTTTTTTATGTTCTGCCAAGACATTAGTAAAGATATGCCTTCTCATTTCTGATTTATGTTCAATAATTCTTTCTTTTAATGATCGTGAACATTTCCCGATATAAAATGCAGAACATAGTGTGCAAGTAGCCAGATATACAATCAAAGTGGTCCTACATGTTGCCTGGCATCGAATATCAAACTTGATTCCACTAGTTGGATGTACAAATGTTTTATCCGTACATATATCTCTACAACAACTACAAGCATAGAAAGGCATAGTGCCTATTTTATTCGTTATCATTGGCATTACATTTAATTCAAAGTCTTTATAACAAAGCCTTCTCTTCAAATTGTATATATTTCTATGTGCAAATTTGGGAAAACTGCCTAAAAGTTTATTTAATTCAGGCTGAGCCATAAGAACAGGCCAATTCTTTTCAATTATTTTTTTAACATGATTAGATAAATTAGTGTATGTCAGAGTATATCTTATAGTATCTTGTGACATATCATTATCATTAATTTGAGTAACTATGTCACCTCAGGATGCCCATATCCACCAAGCTGGTAATGGAGACAGAAGGAAAGTTCAGATCCATGGCAACAGACCATTTTTTATTGATTAGACAGTTGGAGTAACAATATCAATCACTGTCAGGAGTATCCGGTTTACAACTATGTGGACAGTGCTTGTCACTGTAAACTAGTTGTCCTGTGTGCAATTAGGTACTGGAAAATTTTCAATTGTGCTTTTACAGGAAACAATATAGCATTTAGCATCACCCCTACAAAGTCATTTGCAGCAAGAAGTAAGTTCACAAGCAGAAGATTAACTAAACAAACAGCAAAAGATAACACAAAGTCATGTACATTCTGGAAAGTCAAAGCTGCATAAGGCAGGCACTGTACTGTTTAATGTACATTGTCACACTTTGTATATCAAATCTAAATAACAAATCCTTAGAGATAGGAGTAATCTCTTTACATATGCAATATCAAATTTTACAGTATTTGTTGCAAAACTGTGATATTTTTGTAATTAATTTTGTTGATAAGGATGGCCCCTTGAAAATTTTCTTGAAGCTGAAAACTCTTGCCATGACATAATGAACGTCTGAACCCACAATGCCTCATTGCCTACATTACTGTATAAACTGCTATTATCCATGCTAAGTGTAGCAATGGGGGAGTCTTATATCCTAGTAAGTCAAGTTGTCAGCTATGATGCACAGGTGGAGCATCTTACAATTGAAAATTAACACGTACAATGCTTTATTATTAAAACCATTATGTAAGTAAGTAACCATTCCTCTAAAAAGTATAGTGTGTTCGATTACCCAGAATGCTTTGTTGATAGATGTAAATCATTGCCAATACCTAAGCTGACATCCTGCATGGGTGTGTTCATAAGAAAAAAATCTAAATCAACAGTGAAACTAAAATATCAAAAAATATGCCAACCATTTGTTTTATTGTCAAACTGTTTTCTGTTTTAATATCAATTATATACCCAGAAAAGAAATTAACTGTAAAACACAGATGCATGAAAATTGTAACAGTACACTTTAACTTGGTCTTTGAAACTGTTAATATTCCATATCCCCGAATTTCTAGATGATAGAATATAAAATCTCAGTGTAATGGCTGATGTTGCCTCATTTATTTCCCAAATAAGTTTGTGATATGCAAAATAGCGAAATGCAACAGTTTTATTGGGAAATAATATTGCCAAGGAGTTATCATTTCTTTAAAAATGCATTTATCTTTCCAGAATGGAGGACGTATAAGCAACTACTGTCACAAGCTTAAGAACTAATAAACTGCATGGCAATCTGTTGTACTGCAGACTCTATTATCAAGTATCATAAAAAAAAAACACAAAAAACAATAATTTAGTTATCAAAGAAATCTTTGTTGTCCACGTTTTGTTTGAAATGTTCAAACTTTGATCCAGTTTTACTTTCCAACATAGTTAAAAGTCTGTCCTTTCTTTCTCCAGGAATCAGATTCATCCCTCGGTCAGAAAAATAAGACTGAAGAATTCTGAAAAACTGTGGAAAAAATTATAAATATAGACTTGTTAAAATGAGAAGCACAAACAATTTAGATCTTTGAGAACAATTGCTACAGTTTAAGATATAATAATGTGATACTGTTGCTTTTCATGCACGTGTTTATGTTAACCCTTCTGTTGTATCGTATACTTTCAGTAACTAGGTCATGACTGAAAATGGGCCCTTGTGCTGCTGTTCACTTTCTTTCCAAAATGCAGATAAATAATTGAATACATTTTGATAGAAAGTAGGAAGGAATGAAATACTCAAGGAATCATAAGTAACTAAGAAAGACATGGGGACATGTCTCATCAAATACACAGCAAAAACAAAATTTGGGCACAGGTGCATCACACAGAATTTTCTTGTTCACGAAATTTTAAGTTGCACAGTACAATACAAGCTGTTCAAAACATTCTAAGGAAAGATAGTTTCAACAGAATTTAGGTAACATGATAGCTCTGTAATAACAGCTGTACCTCATAGTTCCATATTCTGAACTTTGTGTACTGAGAAGTTATAGGGCAAATGGCCCAAAAGCTGCCAGTTCACATAATGAGGGAGCTATCATAGGTGTATGCAATACATTTGTCAAAGCATGTAGCCTTTCTGTGGACCCATAGGTGCTACCAGATGACCAAGGGATGTCTATTGTGGTGCTGTCATGCAAACAGCAGGGTAAAATAAGTAACTGTGTAAATATTGTTAGGAGAAATCTACTAACATCTGTATATATATATAAAAAAAACCTGCAAGAAAAAAGCAGCCATGCTAGAGTTTTCACTGTATGATACCTTAAAAATCCTGTAATGGAGGCCCATGGGATATATGCAAATGACCTCTTGAGGACATCAAGTGTTTCAGCTATATGGCTTCTGAATACTCATAACTTTTTTTTTTACTTTTTAAGTATTTATGGTTACATTCAGGCCAATAAAACCAACCCTCCACTTGATGTGGGCATGCATGTTTTGGCCTTTTTATTTACCTGGTATGCACAGCACACGTGGATAGTATGGTTATAATTCAGAAACACAGGGTCATTAAACACAGCTGATGCCCATAAAGATTAAAGAGCTTGCAAAATATCCGAGCTAACATCCAAACCAAAGGGTAAAACAGTTACACAGACAAGCCATTCAGTAAAAAACAGACACTCTGTTTCTGAAGTATAGCTAATAGTTTATTATAACTACTGGGTATGGGGCTGTCTGTTGATGAAAATGACATCCCACTTTTGTCTGATTAACAGTCATTAATCTGTCAGGACTGGTTTGTGTTTGTGAGACTCAAGTTAGAATGCTTTTGCTATGGCACTAAAATCACAATCATAAATTTGAAGTACATGCACAGAGTCAATAACATGGATGCAGAGACTAGATGTGCATAAAAGTGACTTAACTCTGTTATTTTATCACAGTGATACAGTTAGCGAACTGGCTGTGCAGGTGCAGTGTTACAATGTATTTCATTTGATAAAAATCAGTGTAAATTAATTATTGTTCTGGCTTCTGCATGCATATGCTGAGGGGACAGTATATCTATGAGTAACTAGTTCATCATATTTGTTTCATTTTTCATCACAATCAGACACCTTTAGATGGTTGGGTCAGGTTGATGGTGACAGTAACTGATTAGTGCCACAGTACTGCAGTGAGTAACATTGCCATCTCACAGAACTTGCTTCTTTGGTTAGGTTCTTGGCTGTGGTTCCTGCTGTGTACAGCCTACATGCCCTCCTTGATTCTATTTGACTTTTATCCAGATGCCATGATTTCCTCCACAACACAAACACATACCTTCGCAGAACTGGTACTTTTCCAATTTGCCTGTCAAAAAACATGCAGTGAGCATGTATGAATGTCTGTGTACATACACATACATGTATGTGTATATGTATACACACACACACACACACACACACACACACACATATATATATATATATATATATGTGTGTGTGTGTGTGTGTGTGTGTGTGTGTGTGTGTGTGTGTGTGTGCATGTGTCTATGTGTGTGTAAAATATGCAGGAAATAGTTCCTCTAAGAAAGATAAATAAAGGGTATGATCCTTGGATAGATAAGAGACACTGAATTTAATTAAGCAAAAGGGTAAAAGCTGTGCCAGTTTATTATAAATACATCCAATGAAAATGTGAATTATTTAAAAAAAACTCTTGTAATTATTGCAAAAATGAAGTGTAGAAAGAAGCAGAACTGATGGTGAGTGAGACTTTATTATTGTAAGAGAAATCAGTAATAAATATTGCCAATATATAACAAATGAGTTGGTAAAGGGTTTAACACCTGACCTCTTGAAGAAGTTAGTATGCTCCAGTGGCATAAAGAGTTAAAACCCTGACTTCAGACCATTTGATTAGTGCCTTGGTCAACTGACAGTGAGGCAGGAAGGATGGGTGTGCCCAGTTTGGGGGGAAGGGTGGTATAAGGGCAGGCACACAAAGTGATAGGAGTTCCTGGTTGAGGCCAGGAAGCCAATCATAATTTTGTTTCAGCCAAGGAGTGGGGCATGATGTTGACATCAGATCCAGGTGGAAGTATAGAGAGATTTGCCACATCCTATCCATTGAAGAATCTCCATATGCTGTCAGAGCATACATCAGGGAGAAACTGTGGTAGGTCATAAGATAGAAAAAACATGTCTGAATGATCGATGGCACCTCCCAGGACACCTTTAGGATACACACAGGCACACTGGCCTTGGTGGAAAATCTGTAATAGTCTGGACGTAGACTGAAGTAGCTGATAGACAAAGTGATGGATGTGGGGCACTGGGAAAGCTGTCAAAATGATGTAAGGGGAGAAAAAAGATATACAAATTAATAAATGAACAAGTAAATAAGTTAGTATTACTGACAAATACAGTTAAAAGATGAGAAGATAACATATCTGACAGAAGCAGTTGACGTATTTGCTAAGAATTTTTACAAGGCAAGCATCGGTTTGAGTTGCATTTGTTTGAAGCAAGAGGGTAAGCAAAGGACTTTTCTTTCAGGCTGTTAACAGAATTAAAGGCATTCAGTACTATAAGACCTTTTTGTTCAGTGGATGTTGTGACAACCCTCCACCTCTGGGCCAGTAATCAAGGAGCCTTAATCCTCACCAATGGCACCTGTGGGGAACGTTCACTGGGAGGATAACAGGTACACACCCATTACTTCCAGATGTAGCTCTCTGCATCAAGTACAATCAAGAAAAAATTCCCTTAAGAGCATTAAGAGCACACAGGGAATACAGCCAGACTAGGGCTGGTTTCTCCCTCTAGCTCCAGATTCCCAATAAGACTCCCCACTGGCACAGCTATAGAGTTGAGATCTCAGCTGAGTGTCCATGCAAAGACCTCCAGTACCCTCTCTGTCCAATCAGTGCTTCATGTCCCTGCCCAAGTAGCTGACACACACACTGTTTGAGATTTGATTTACACACACACACACACACACACACACACACACACACACACACACACACACACACACACACACACACACACACACACACACACACACACACACACACACACACACACACACACACACACACACACACACCTGAGAAAGGCTGGCACAGGTTTACTAGCTATGTATCATTTTTCCCAGACTTATAAAGTAGTTACCACTGCCACCAGACACTCCTGCCAGCTACCTTAACACCATTACAAGGGTACCCAATATACTAATGAAATTAATATTAATACCAATGGCAGTTTGACCAAGAGCAAGGCTGTTAGGAGTGGCTCACATACTGTCAACAAATAAATGTGCAAATACTCTCAAAACTTAAATATCTCTACAAAGATCAGCCACAATGAAAGGTGTAAATATATTTAATAATAAACAGTAAAAGAACAAGGCAATACTAAATATCTATTCACAGTGACAGAGTTCAGAATCACAGGAAATATTTAAAATAACACTGAAGGACAGACACAGACAAATAAAGAAAAACAATATCTAAACTAAGCTTCACTATATTCCTGATTGAATCTAAGAGAACCACTGTTCCCTACTTACTTAATAGAGTAAGTCAGATGATGTGGTGAATGGTCCTTCTTGTTGTCAGGCCCAAGACAGAATACAGAATGCTCAGTCTCACTAAGACTTCTCAAAATAATATCTAAGATATTACTTATCTGACTGTATTGAAACCTGTGAGATAGCATCTTTATGGCCTAGCCTATAAATTGATTTAATTTCAGATATATTTTAAAGTTTGCTGGATTGAGGTTAACCTCCTGTCTCCCAGTTTCCTCTGTTACAACATATACATTTATAGAGTTACAATAGTGCATGTACATTTCTGTTCTCTCCAGTAAGGCACATTGTGGATACATTTCAAACACAAGCACTTTACAAATACCTTTTCAAGACAAACATTTGTACAAATCAATTTGATATACACATGAAACACAGTTTTTATACATTTGTAAAACAAACATCTTGTATAAATCAGGTTGATATTCACAAATGACATATAATTATTTACAAAATTCCAGCTAGCAGTGCTGACAGTACCTCCTATCGCAGTGATGGCGAACCTATGACATGCATGTCAAAGGTGACACATGCCACAATGTTTTGGGTGACACGTCAGTGATCACCAACATCAGAGTTACCAAAGACACTACTTTTGCATTCATTGCTCATGTGAAGTGTACTGAATTATTTTGTGCCAGAAGCTTCGAACATGCCAAACCCAACAGGTTCGCCATCATTGTCCCATCATCACAGATGGCATTAATAGTAGTTTCTCTATACTATCTATATAATATATTTATTCAGTATGCCCATACTAATTAAAGTATTTCCACAGAATAGGAAGGAAGCAGCATTTGTTCAGCTTTCTAAATAACTGACATAATTCTGTCAAAAATAATAGGCTAAGTGTATTATTGCTGTCTTCCAAATATTATAAAAATATCAATTTTCAAAATATTACAAAAGTGTGTTAGGTTCTCAACTGTATATTTATCTGGAAGAAGAAACTATAGGCTTTAGAAAACAATCATTCAAACTAAACAGCCATTTTGTCATTGGTGTCATATTTATAATGCAAATGTTTCAAAAGTTAGCATAAGACGTTTTATAGAAATATCTCAAGAATGTTTGATTCCATAGCTTATCATGATGTGATGAGGGATTTGCAGAATGTATGGTGACTATAGAAGTCCCCAGTTTGATTGGGTCTTATTTATCAAATAGAAGATAGTTAAAAGAAAACTACACTTCCATGTGATAAATCTTACCCCTGTGTTATTTTTTAAAAAAGTAATATCTTCTAAATGTTGTTCGGTGCTCTGAAACCATTTAGTACCTCTCAACTTTTTCATTTCAACTTTTTACTTGCCTCATATCATGAACATCACTACCTGTTGTTCAACTTTCACATTGTTTCATAAAGAAATTTTTCTCAGCCTGTATGACCTAGGCTAGACAGCAAAGACTTCTATTGTTTTTCCTCTTGGTTACTGCCTACCATTTTACATCCTGAAACTATGTCTTACTGATGTCAGTAAAGTGGTATAAACAGATAAAATGAAATCCTTTTTCAAACAGTTAGTTGGAAACATCTTCTTATAAAGAAAAGGGATGAGTTGTACTGCAAAACAACATAAACAAACTGGCAATTGCTCTCACTTTTGGCTAGTAAAATTTTGCTTTTAGACATTTATCTACATAATTAAGCAGAGCATCGAACATACAAGCCTTTGGCATTGGCTTTACTCACTCTTTGAACTGACAACTTTCAGACACCAGTGAGTGAGTGAAGCTTACAACTTTCCTACCTATTAAAACTGTGAGGTATGGTGAGTCGGAATTACACCTTTGAACACTTAACAAATCCCTGCCTTTTCACTTAGCTTGTACAGAAGAAAATGTAAATGAACCAGGAAAGGCTTTTATTTACTTATGCACAGAGAATAGTGATTAATTTATAAAGTACTCACTCTACTTTCACTGGCACACTGGATGGAAAACACATCTATGGTATCTAAACTATATCAGGGTATAGAGCCCCAGTAGTTCATTATGTGAAGATGACAAAGATCAAATTATATGAAGATGACAAAGAGATCAAAAAACAAAATCATTTGATTAACATCCTCACTATCCTGGTCATAAATATAAGCCGCGGTGGTACAGCTGTAGCATTGTTGTCTCACAGCAAGAGGCTCTCCTGTTCGATTCTCGGCTGGTGGTCAAGTGGCCTCTGAAAGACATGCATGAATGGGCGTGCCTTCTCTGAAGGCTGGGCATCGGGCTGGCAACTCAGCACCATAAAAATCTACTGCCAGTCATTAGCGGACCGGAGTTCCGCTGTGGCAACCCCTAACCGGGAATAGCCAAAAAGACAAACAACAACTATAATGGTCATAAATGCCAATAGTATATAATTTAAATCAACAGATCACAGGAGCCTGTTAATAATTAATTGTCTTCCTATTGTGCTATTGAATCACAAGTCATCTCATCTTTAAATTATCAAAAGTATGATTTTAAATACCTCTTTGTATCTTTGAATGACAAAGACTGCCTGGATATTGCATCCAACCACCCCTCAAGTTATATAAATAGATTCTATGCTCCTCAAAAGAGGTAAAGTGGACAAATGTAATATTTAAAAGCTTATTGTTTTGATGAGTTATGAATGCGATGAGATATAACTTAATGTGTCCTTAGTTTTCCTTAATTACCCAATGAAGGAAACAGTATATCAAAAAGTATGCACACTTTTCTTGATTTTTTTAATAACATGATTTTTAGTGTTCTATCTGTTGACCATCACATTTTTAACTGGTTCCCTAAGACCAGTATCCCTCTGACTTGTTGTGGTATCTTCAGACACATTTTAAGAAATAATCATAGACAAACACTTCTGTTGATAGAGGAAATGAACTGAGTTCATCACTGCACACCAAATAGGGAATACTGAGGTATTATGTTGAAGTTGTATTGCACTACTCTACTACAAATAATGAAAAATATGAGTAATCTTGATCACAAGTTTATTTCACTCTAACAAATTGATGTGCAACAGATTTTTGTTTTGGACTGCAATATTATTTAATAATTTACTGTGGTTTTTGCCTTCTTACTCATATATTAAGCAGCATGCTAAGCTTAGTACAAAATTAGTGTGGATATATATATATATATATATATATATGGATCTACATTTAATATTCAAAAGGCCATATTATCAAATTTCATTTTTACAGGATGAAACTCACAAAAATGAAATATCCGAATGACAAATTTTTCCCAGGGCAAGTAAACATTTGCCCAAACTCCAATGAAACACACAACCAGAGTAAATAAAACCCAGCTAGCCAGGGGCAGCTAGTGCTACTGGACTGCAGGACTGCATCCCCCCCAGCTGGAAAAAGAAAGAAGAAAAAAAAAAAAGAAAGAAAATAAAAAAAGACACTCGGAATGGAAAATAAAATAATAAAACTCCCGGAATGGACTCTATGCATGCGTGCGTGCAGCATTCATTCCTGGAACTACATACGCATGCGTGCATAATCCAGACTGGTTTAACAACAGTCCGAAATAGGCAGAAGGCAGCAGACTACAGAAATGCTCAGAAGTCTATGTGGTTAGGACCGCATAGACTGGAAGGGGACCGGACTGCAATGTCTGCAGGTTGGATATCCAGCCTGCTCTCAAGGGAACATTATTCTCATTTCGGGGAGTACTGGGACTTATTTTCTTCATGCAGGTACTGGGTTCAATGGAGCTGGGACTTAGGACATCAACAGATCCCTCAGGTTTGTTTATTTCAATGGAATGGTGTATGTGTGATTGCAAGGTGTGAGGGTGGGTCCATCTATACATGTGTGTAATTAACACTTCGATAAAACAGACCTCTTTCCAGAGCAATGTTATAATACTCAGAAAGTAAACAGGTACTCCCTGCCCATGTCACAACTTTGTACAGGTGCTGATATGCTTCTAACAGGTTAATCCCCACTTCTATCAACTACATGAAGGAAACTGACTGCATTGAATCTGTGTAGTGCAGAATGACACCAAAACCGAGTACCTATGAAAACGCAAGGCTCAGCAGAACAAGAAATGCACCATAGCTGAAAGAACTATTGGTTTTATGAGAAAATGTGAATGTAAAAGCTGTGTGATTCTTTTGTATAAGTGCTAGGTAGTAACAACAGTTGTGAGTAAGGAACATACCTCTGCTGAATATACTAAACTACACTCTACAACCATTTTTATTCACATAGCATTGTAACAACAGTCCTGCAAGAATTCTGACAACATTATCAAAGTTAGTTAACAGTGCTGGCAATGTTACGTGGTCCGCCAACAGTTCCATTACTGAGTAATAATAACGTATCCTAATGCAGAACATCTGTCATACATGCCTCCACAATGATATTTTAAACTCAGTCTCTCAGGCTAAGACACGAGAAACTTTGAATGTCATTACAATACTCAGTACACAAAAACAAAAAAAATGTTAGAAAATAAAAGAAAATGTCCAATAGTATGTGTAACTTCCAGCTCATAACTATTAAAACTATGTGTGTCTATGAACTAGGAATGCTTAATACTTTTAATGGCCCAATATCTAAATCAATTCTTCTTTAAATTACATTTCTGTTGCTACTCCCTCTGTATGCATCAAACATTCTTTACATCTCAGTCATTGATATTTCACAAAGCCTGTTTCACTTGCATGTATTTTGCTATCAGTGTTCGATTAATAAGTTAACAACTCTCTTAGAAGAAATGGTCCAAAGAGGGAATAACAGTGATCTATAATCACTTTCTCTGTGTAGACATTAATTATGTTTTCAAATAAGGTTGCTCTTTAAATAAGTAACAATAAAGCAAATCCATATCTTTGTTTTATATCCAAAAAGGAAATGTATCTCAAGCAGTTATGCCCAGAGCTAGTAAACAATATCAAATGTAGAAAGTCCATAAGCTTTTACAGTCTCACCCAGGATGCACCTGAGAGTTTGAAAAATTGTAGTATATACATTCAGTTTTATTAATTCAATAAAGTGGCATTCCTTGATTGCTTCTTGAAGCTAGATATGCACTTTTTTTCTTTGCTTTGTAGTAATCAGTTCATACAGTTGCATATGTTCTCTGAAAAGTTAGTCAAACTAAAGATGAAGAGAAATTGTATAACATATTTGTTTAGATAGATTCACGTATCTCCCATTTTACACATAGAAGAGTGAGCATTGCAAATCATACCACAGGAATCAGTTCTAAAACAAGAGATGCTGAAAGATAGTCTCTCACTGGACTCCAGAAGTTCACAGCTCATGCAGCTGTATGTCCTGCTGACAACATGTCCGATGAGCAGCATATGTGTCTGTGTGGGAGGTGATGGAAGGAAGTGACCGACTGATTACTCATCCTGTGGGAAGGATTTAGGGTCACATTTGCTTCTAGGGTTTCTCCCATCATATGCAGGGGGTGACCAGTCTTATAGGAGGATAATGACAATCCCAGATGATGTTTTGCAGGACTTTGTTTTTGGTCTTCACATGGTGGAGTCATCCAAATGATTAGCTATAATGGGGAAATTATGCCCCATTGATCTAGGATACCATCCATCCCTCTGACCCTATCTGACTTAAACAGGACCAGGTTGGATATGAATATGGAACAGTAAATCTGTCAGGTCCAGTGCTTTCCATGGAGGACTGTTTAGAAAAGTGGAATAGACACTGGAAGTATTCAAGCATGGTAATGAAAAAAATTCACTGATTTAAAAACGAAGCTGTCTTACTACATTTCCAGTTATACTACATTTTGCTTTGACAATGTTCTTAATGAGTTAACAAGGGACTTAAAAGAGAATTCACTGGGTAAGTTCAGTTAGTATATAAATAACAGAGTGATACAGGGAATTGGAATTGAGCTTGTTATATCTTGCAGATGGTGCCCTGCTTATAAAAATCCCTCATTTCTGCTATTTTCTTCACTCATCTCAGGAAAGAGTAAAGATCACCTCTGCCACCAGTAACTCACAAGTGCTAGTGCAACGGTACAGGAGTGCACAAGGTCACACTGAGACACAACTCTGTATGTTGAAGAGGAACATGTACTGTACATGCAGCAGTGCACACATTGAATGTGATACATACTGCTGCATGTAACAACTGCTAGTAGACACCTAGCTACAAAAGTCTGTTAATGGCTTTCAAACTGTCATTTATGTGTTTTTAAAGAGCATCTTTGAGAAGTCAAGTGGGATGACAGAACGATTCTGTAGAAGAAACAAAGGTAACGACTAAGTGAGGATCAGAAAAAGGGGAAACCCTGGAGAAGAAACGAATACAACATAACAAAATATAGTATAATATGGGGTCTATATTAGAACACCGAACGTTCAAAATTTCGAGTGTTCTAATATCGACCCATTTTCAGCGAATGCTGAAAATATGAAAGAAACAGAAAAACAAATTTTTTCCTAGGGAAAGAATTTGGTTGTCTGTTGCTTTGGTATTTTCAGCGCTGTGGTGGAAAGTTAAGGGTCGGGTTCAGGTAAGTGTGTGATTGTGTGGACATGATGGTTAGGGTGGGGTAAGTGAGTTAGGGTTAGGGAGCGGGTCAGGTAAGTGTGCGATTGTGTGGACATGAGGGTTAGGGTGGGGTAGGTGAGTTAGGGTTAGGGCACGGGTGAGGTGACTGTGCGATAGTGATGGACCTTAGGGTTAGGGTTTGGGTTAAGGTAAGTGGATAGTTAGTGGTGAATGTATAGTTTAGTGTAGGGTTAGGTGTAAGAGTTTAGGTGTATGTGTGTGGATTGCTGTTTGTTTGGTGTGCTTGTGTTGTGTGTATGTGTTTTGGAACAGCGGATTTTTTTCCCTAAGAAAAAATTCACTGTTCTGAATGTTCGATGTTTTAAATTTTCGATTCATAGGGTTTGATATTAGAACACTCGAAATTTTGAATGTTCGGTGTTCTACTATAGACCCTATAATAGGATATAACATGACATAAACTGTACCAGTGAAAAAATATCACATGCAGTTCTTCTCTGCCACTGAAAACATATCCAGCTTAAATGTTTCCTCATACTGAAGACAATTCAGAGTGCAAATGGCCTTTTACTTTCTGTAAACCTTTCCAGTGTTAACAGCTTCTTTAAGCCTGTATGATTCCCAAAATACATATACAGAAAAGATGAACTATAACTAGTTCAAGACAAGATAAAGTCAATACAGTAACAACAATCAGCACAACTCAAAAAAAAAAAAAAAACCTCCAGTATGTGAAAAAGTAATTAATTCCAAATCTAGCAAAATTCATTAAACCATAAGGAACATGACAACATTTTTCAGGTTTTATTGGAAGTCCCTTCCTTCTTCAGTACAATCTAAAATTTCCGAACAGCATGTTAAACATGCATCATGGTATCATAAATCATATCCTTCCCTTTTAAAGGTAATTTAAAATCATATGATCCTTTGCAAAGATGGTCATTCACCCAAGATAAAATGAAATATTTTATGCTGATTAGTAAACAGTACCCTATAATTTCATATAAACTTAAAGACCGTCATTTATAAATAGGGAGTTATGAGCAAAATATGAGATAGACAATGAGAAATACACAACCGATACGTGTATTTTGTCTCATCCAAATCAAAGAATATGAAGGTCATTTTGACAAACCATTCAGTAAAAACTACAAGGAAAGAACAACCAAGTTATAATCTTCACTGTGTAATACCTTAAACCTCCTGTAATGGAGGGCCCATGGGATACATGCAAATAACTCCTGAAGGCCCTACCAAAGTTTCAGCTACATGGCTTATGAATGCTCATGATTTTTAAGTTTTTACATTGTTATGGTTACATTCAGGCCAATAAAGCCTCACTGGGGGGATGACTGCTAAGGTGATGGATCTAGTAGGAATTTACTGTGTGTGGTCTGCACATAAGATGCGTTCGAAGCTTGATATTCTTACCATTCTAGTACCCTGGGTACATCTATTTGGCACAGTGAGCTAATGCATTTATAAAAGATACTATGCTTAGTATTTTGTGCACATTTATATGGTTCAGCATTCTCTGCTACATAATATACCATATCAATATTTGCCAACATGTGGGATTTTTTTATGAGAGCTCATTGTCAAACATTCACCTTCCCCATCAAGGTTTAATGATGTAGTATCAGGACATTTTACTAACAGTTAGCAAAACTGACTTTTGATAAAATGTAGAAAGAAATGATAATGTGTAGAAGAAAGGATGACTTTTTCCTAGCACAGTGTATTTCAGGTACAGTTAGTTTAGGTACACTTTCCTCTTAACTGTCCAGATTTTCACAGAATGAATAGATTTCTGCTTCTTATTTTTAGCGGTGGTGGTGCTGCGGTAGCGTTGTTACCTCACAGTAAGACGCTGTCCAGTTCGATTCTCAGCTAGAGCATCTTCTGCCTGGAGACATGCGTGAATGGGCGTACCTTCATTGAAGGTTGTGCGTCAGGGCTGGTAACTCGGCACATAAAAATCAACTACCAATCATTAGCGGACTGGAGTTCCGCTGTGGCGACCCCTAACTGGGAAAAGCCGAAAGACACAACATTTTTAGTTTGTTCCTCATACAATTTGTGTTTTTTCTGGCAAATCATTTAGGAATGAAGTCACTAAATAATGACAGGCATTGAGTTTCAGACTTCATACCCTTCAGAAAAATGCATGCTAAAGCAAGACCTGTTATTCTGTCAATTGTTTAAGTTTATACATGACCAATTTTTAGTACTGTTTGCATGTCCCCAAATATATTTGGCCATGTCCGTATTTCCTGCATTAAGAGGCTGAGAGGTATGTGCAAATAAAACACTTTATAGAATTAGGTATATCCAAGCCTCTCAACTGTCCCCGATTTTGGCTCAAAATTTTGCTTTCCCCTAATAATCCCTCCACAAAAATGGCAATTTTGGAAGAAAATGTGGAGGGTTTATAATTAATAAATAATTGCAATGATCAGAGTTATAGATTACTTTTATTTCAGAGATGCATGTAGATTCTCTCTTTTGTCAGCTGCTCAGGTTAGCAGTACTAATATTAAAAAAGTGTCCCTTTGACAGGTTCCCAGCTGTATTGTATGGCTATTTTATATTTTTGCATCACTTTTTTTGGTCAGTTTTTCATAAGTGTGGTTTTCTGGCAAATTAGTGGCAAATCATTAAAGATTGAAGTTAGAAAATTATGACAGACATTTGAGTTTTAGATTTTATACCCTTCAGAAAATTCATACTAATGTAAGACCTACTACTCTATTATCTTTCTAAGTTTATAAGAGCAATATTTAAAATTTGTCCTTATCTTTGGGCCTTTGTCCCACTTCTATTTATGGCTTTGTCCAGATTTCTTGCTCTGAGGTTCAGAGGTATGACAAATATGTCAGGGCCATCATAGTCAGCCAGACATTTCAAATTGTGACATACTTGTAGCACCCCACTCCCCTATGTAGTGACTCTGGATGTATCCAAGCAAGGCTAGGAGCAGTTATGCAGTCTACATGCGCAGAGTATCCCCCCATCCAAGATAGACACAAGTACTACAGTAGCTTTTTATCTGTCCTTGATTTTGCAGAATGTTCTGGTTTTCTGTCATATTTTTATACTGTTGATTTATGCTTCTTATTATTCAGAAAAATGCATGTTGTTGTAGTGCCTGTTGCTCTGTATTTAAGTAGCAATGCTTTATTGACCATCAGGTAATCTTGTCTGAGATTGTAAGATGCAAGTAAGCTTTATTAAGCATACTGTTAATGAATTACCAATATTGAAAGCCTTTTTGTTGTCGCCATGCAGAGAATATTTACATAACTAGATAACGTATAAGCCTTAGGTATTGAAATGCATATGACATTATTTGTAATAAAGGACAGGATTACAGTATTTTCAGAAGCTCATTACATTTGTTGGAGACTTGCAGTCATCTTTGCAGGCTTTACCCATAAACTAAACAGAATGCCAATCTATCATGTGTGGTCCATAACCTGTGCAATAATCCTTTAAGCAATTTATCTTGAATTTGTTTCTTGTTTGCTGTCCATTTTTTACTTTGATCATGTTTTCCCCATAAAATATGTAGATAGTTGTTGTCAGGCAGCAGGTCTTTTTTGGATAAGAAACATTTTTACAAGTGGGAGTATCACAGAAATTGCTACTTTCAGCATGTTACGTGGTACTTTTATAAAGCTGAATATAAATTATAATTAGAACTGCAGTGTAAGGAGAAGTGATTTGAGTTGAGTGCTGCTTGTTTTTTTATACTTGATTTTGACTGGCATTCCAGTAATGTATTTAAAAGTAATTTATTTTTTCATGCCTCACAACCTTTTTGTTTCAATCTAGATATTAAGTAAGCTGTCATGTAGCCAATACATTGAAATATTTTTTCTTCTGCACTTCATTTTGTCTTCATTGGACTCTCATAATGATGGTATGGCACCCAGGACAGCGTATTTAATTAAAGTCCCAGTTTTTATGGTTTTGAGCATAGCCCCACCCCTTTCTAGATTACCACACCCCTTCTTGTTGGCCCCGCCCATCCAGCTGTCTCCTGCAGCCCCCCCCCCCTTTGATTTGAAGTCACCGGCCACCACTGCATCTAGGTAGAGGGCTACACCTCCCACATCACCCTAACTATATATACCAACTCCAGGATTGCACTACAGTATAGAAAAGGGCATGTTGGGCAGTGTTTAATTGCCCTGGAAAAAATTCACTGTTCGTGTATTTAATTTTCACAACTTTCAAAAAACATCATTATTCAAAGTGATTTTAACTTAAAGTATATAGATCCTCTGAGAGAAAAACATTGCTGAATTCCTAGACAACATCAACCTTATACAATTAGTTAATGACACTACCAGTCGAAACCTCATAACCAACAATCACTCCCTCCTGTACCTGCTAATCACTAATAACCCTACCATTATCTCCAAAATATTTCTTCTTTCACCCTCATTCAGTGACCATGCTCAAACAGCCTTCCAAATTATCCGTCAGTCACCAAAGCTACCTGCCAAAATAGCTACCTTCAGACCCAGATCCACCACCAGTAAAGAACACCTAAAAAAAAAAAAAAAAAAAAAAAAAAACACGTAGCAATTATCAACTGATCTCCCATTACCAACCTACAGAACCCTAACTCAGATGCCGCAGATCTTACACAAACCCTTCCTTTAACATCAAGGCAAATTATTCCCTGTCACACAGTGTCTTTTCAAATATAATAACCCCCCAGGCTAACTAATGTACTGAAAGCTCTGCTCAAAATTAGTGACAGTGCATGGTCTTTATGGAGACAAAACCCCTCAGCAGAAAGTCTTACTGCCTATATCTCCCTGTGTGCAAACCATATGGAGGCACAAAACCAACTATTTCAATCGCAAATAATGTGCTCTGCTGGGTAAACGCAAACTCTTCTGGCATTAAGTAAATCTTCTCACAGACCAAAAATTCATATACATACATAAATAAATCTAATCTAATCTCTGCAATGGGTGCAATACATAGTTATTTTATAACTATACTACATCTAATGGTTTGAAATGATACAGTCTTATCTTATGATTTGAAATGGCAATCGTCATGATGTTATTTTGGGTACTATAGAGTAACTGGAATACATTGTATCTCACATTTTATTTTATCTGTGGTGGACTGATATATTAAGTCTTCACATAATCTAAGGTTATGCTATGTGATATCTTCTGAAGACTCTAATAAGGCTCTTACATTTGATAAAATTCCTGTATTATAAGTCCAGGCCAGATTCCTGGATATTTTTTAAAAAAGTAAGCTCTCTCTTGATAGTCCCCTTTCAATTAACCCTTACAAGTGTATTCACACATAAATTGTGGAAATGAGTGATGTGGTTTCCATTTGCAAATGTGTCTCTAAGGACAGCGCAATTAATTATTGGCCCATAAACCTACCTAGCATTTTAAGGGGCTCCCCACTGAAATGTCGGCAGTTGAAATGCTGATTGTCAAAAAGCCAAAAAAAAAAAAAAAAAGACCAAAACCCTGAAGAACAAATCTTGAAAATTGCTCTTCTCCTTAAAACCTCTGCACTCCAGTAAGTGAGGGTTTGCCCCCACATCCCCCAAACATACATACACTAACTCCGAGATTGCCATGCCTCAGAGAAAAGTGAATGTTCTCAGAAATGGCATCTCAGACTTGGTATATACAAGTCCAATCTTTCAGCCATTCATTCTCCACATTTTGGGACTCACTCTAGCGGGTCCTGACATTTCAAATGGTTACCATTTTGTGGAAATCATTTGAAGGCATATCAACAGCCAAAGTAGTACCTCAATAAATTACATTACTGAACAGTTTTCTGACTGCAGCTATTGATTTTAGACTATTTGTGGAAGTTTCATACCCAGAGAAGGTATTTAATACAGTAGCATTGCTTAATAATGATTTCATTGTCAATTAGCTGCCAAAGTGATTGAGACAGAAAACTTAGTGAATTAAAACTGAAGGTTATACTTCTGTGTGTATCCCAGTAATGTTCCTCATAGATCAGTTTTGCATCCTGATCTCTTATTTATTCCAAATTTACTCTATAATTGATCAATCAAATTATGTTGTGCTGTCTACGACTGCAGGGTGCTGTTGGGTCACCTTGCACAGAAACTACAGCATAAACCTATTTATCAAAGGTGTTGTATAAGTATAATATTAACTAACAGTATCCCTTTCAAGAACGATACATTTATACATACAAAATTCTGAAAATGAAAATAGTTTTCCTCTTATAACTGAGGCAATTCTCTTTCAAAACAAGTAACTTCCATTAAGGAATTTATGACTATCAAAATATCATCTTAGCTTTCAGATTTAATGTGGCATACAGTGAATGTAAATCCTTTCCCATCATTCACAATATTATCAAAAACAATGCATGGATATTCAGATAGCTTATTTAAATCTTTTGTTACATTTATCATAAGGTATGGTGGATCTTTTCATAATTTCAGTCCAAGTCAGAGTAGTCAGCTAAAATCCATTCAAAAAATGCATAGCAGAAGCAATACTGGTTTATGAATGCAGTAACATTGCTTTCGGTTTGGTTTTGTTTGAATTTGAGAAATGACCAACACTGATTGTTTTATACCCTTTAAAGTCCAATGAATCAAGCAAAACCAACCTATAATCTAGAATTAACCTGCAGCATATACTCAGGAGAGTCACTGTATTTTCATCCTTAAAAACAACCTAGGCTAACGTATTGGCATCATAAAATATATTTGGCTTGATCTCCTTGGTGGCAAGAAATCTGTGCATAACTCTTTGAATGAAGAAATTAGTTTATTTTCTACTGTAGCAGCCTGTTGACCATGGTTTCCCTTTACTTGCAATTAGACTATGGACAACATAAAATAGGTTTGGAGAACTCTTACAGAAATAATATCACTCAACTAGGAACACAGCCTGGACAACATCCACTGTTTCAGTATCTCTGCTACTCTAGAATATGCGTTTGTCTTTGTCTTAGGTCTGCAAAGTCATTGAGAAGATTTGCCATATCCCTATTGTAATGATAATGATTGACTAGTTTCCTCTAGACAGTGGATTATTAGCATTAATGCTAGGCACTGATTTATAACTACCTCTGCAGTCATCAAGGTTTACTTTAAAGGTTTTCAGGAAGGTACTGCTTGATGTGTAGAAGGAGACTGTTTCAAAGGTGGGGATGCAGTGGTGAAAAAAGCATATCATGCCAGCAGATATTGTTGATGTCACAGTGGAAGTTTGTGTCCAAGCAGCAGGTATTGGTTGAGCTTTCTGATCTATGAAGATGAAATAGGTTGAAACGTAATGGGTCTTTCACAGCATGAACCTCAAGCCATAGATCATCTCCTAGCAACTTGTGAGAGCTTGAGTAGAGGGATAAAGATTTACGGTCAAAAATGAAGGTTTTAAAATTTATACCCATTTTATTTTCAGAGCCTTTAATTAAAAATAAATCAGTGCATATGTTTAGTTTTTATGTACTTAAATGTACATTTTCAGCAAAAAAAAAAAAAACACAAGGTGATTATGGAAAATATTGTTGCTTGATTATTTCTGAGCTGATACCAGCATTTTGGAAATAGTTTGGCATAATAAGTATTTATTTATTTATTTTACATTTATTTACCGGGGAGGTCTGACTGGACAGAGCTGTCCGTTTTCAGCGGTGGCCTAGGGGAGTACAATTGCTAACATACTATACATAAGACATTTACATGATTTACACATTCACTTATAAAAATATAGCAAATAATAACATATGATTGTATAAGATATTTAGATATGCATAGAGATTTAGACATACAATTAAAAGTATAGCAGGTAGTAACATATGATGGTTGTTCATACAGTATGTTTAGTTGAGATAATCTTGAACATGTACTGAAGATAAGACAAGAAAGGTAAACTAAAAAAGGAGGAGAATATAGACAAGTTCATATGAGGTGCATTGAGATTTTAAGGGAAAGCTTTTTTACTTAGTCTGTGGGACAGTTAGTGGGTATAGATGGGACAGTGGGGAGTAGGCAGTAGTGAGTTGGTAAGTAACGTGATAATATATAGTGCATCTCTGGGAGTTTTAAAGAGGAGGTTGGATAGTGGGTAGGAGACAGGTGTTAGAATATGTCAGCCAGGTGCTAGGCAGTTACATGTAATGTATGATAATATATAGTGCATTGTGGGAGTTTTAAAGAGGAGGTTGGATAGTGGGTAGGGGAAAGGTGTTAGAATATGTCAGCCAGGTGCTAGGCTGTTACATGTTGTGTCTTTTGGCTTTTCCCGGTTAGGGGTCACCACAGCGGAACTCCGGTCCGCTAATGATTGGCAGTAGATTTTTACCTGCTGGCTTGCCGGGCCTAACGCACAACCTTCAACGAAGGAATGCCTATTCACGCATGTCGCCACACAGAAGACGCTCTAACTGAGAATCGAACGGGCAACGTCTAACTGTGAGGCGACAATGCTAGCGCAGCACCACCAATGCAGTTAGGCTGTTACATGTAGCGTGTGATAATATATAGTGCATCTGTGGGAGTTTTAAGGAGGTTAGATAGTGGGTAGGGGTAAGGAGTTAGAATATGTCAGCCAGGTGCTATGCAGTTACAAGTGATGTGTGATAATATATAGTGCATCTGTGGGAGTTTTAAAGAGGAGGTTGGATAGTGGGTAGGGGAAAGGAGTTAGAATATGTCAGCCAGGTGCTAGGCAGTTACAAGTAATGTGTGATAATATATAGTGCATCTGTGGGAGTTTTAAAGAGGAGGTTGGATAGTGGGTAGGGGAAAGGAGTTAGAATATGTCAGCCAGGTGCTAGGCAGTTACAAGTAACGTGTGATAATATATAGTACATCTGTGGGAGTTTTAAAAAGGTTGGATAGTGGGTAGGGGAAAGGAGTTAGAATATGTCAGCCAGGCGCTAGGTAAAATAAAACAGTAAGTAGAAAAATGTATATTAAAATAATTAAAAACTTTTGTTATAAAGCAATAATTGTTGTGATTACACTGTTTTTCCAAGAAACATTTATAATTTTTAGTGCAACCTTTTACTATAAACCTTGTCTTGTTATTAAGCAATTACTAGCATGATTGTTCTAAAAGCATTTGAAAGTTTTAGTATATTCCTTTATGGATTCACTTTGAATCATCAAATGTTCAGAACATCGACGATCTGATCATCGAGACCAGAACATCGATGTTCAGAACATTGAAAATTCAAAATGAACCGTAAAACAAACAAAAAAAAAAAAATCACAAACACTATGTTATGCAGGGGGGCTTTGCCCCCCACACCCCCCCTACTTTAATATTCCAACTCCAAGATCGTACTACAGTGGGGAAAGGGAAATCTCCCATTTACTGCTATATGCGGTAGCGCTAAACAGGAGATTTCCCGTACCCTACCTGCAATGCCAACACTCAGATGGCACACACACACACACACACACACACAACATGCAGGGCACCTTGCTGCCCTGCATACACACCCAACATTCCACAATCTCACTTACCTGGCACTTCCACTTTAAACCTTCGATTTTCTGAACATCGATGTTCTGGTCTCGATTATCAGAATGTCGATGTTTTAAAGGGAACCCTCCTTTATATATAACATGTCTGCAGCATACATTCTCCCTAACAATTGTTAGATGAAGGCATGGCAGCATAATCATTTACAATTCAATAAACATAAACTTGCAGTTTACGTGTGCACATGAAGAGTCACAGTATAACTACTTGTTAGGTTTAATCAAACCTTAATGTAGTTTTGTTTAAAATCAGAGAACAGATGCTCTTATCAATAGCCACTATTTATGCCCATTTACATTAAAATATATTTGCTTACATATTTATTGTTTTCATAACCAAGTAAGTGCATTTTGCAGTGTAGCCTATTTTAACCTGTATTCTCCACCTCTTATGAATACAATGTAATTATAGGTACCACAAAAACATTTCACTTGCTGTGAAGCTTTGGATTATCTAAATAAAAGTTGCTGTTTTAATCTGGCAAATCAAACAAATACAAACTACTTGCAGAGAAAACTTGCAGTAATGTAACTTCTCAGAGCAGATTATACATTTTATGGGTTTTTGTTATGAAATGAAGCTCAGCAAATCAGAACCATCAGAAATGGAAAGCAAGCAAACAAACCATTTCCAAAATACTAGCATCACAGGAAATTATTAAGTAGCATTATTACTTGTAATCACCCTGTAATGGTTTACTGAAAAAAATACATTTAAGTGCATACAAATTAAAGATATGTAGTGATTTGTTTTTAACTAAAAGCTCTGAAAATGAAATGTCCATACATTTTAGAACCTTCATTTTTTTTTACTTTAAAACCCACCAAAAATAAAATTTATATATTTATTGAGCACCACACAAATCAGAAATGGAAAGTAAAACAAACCAAAGTAAATGAGAAAACAGAGTAACAAAACAAGTCATGCAGAAGCATTTCCACAGGGTTATGTTCCCTTGTTTTCCCATGTGTGGAGCTTTGTCATATACATCTCTTATTTTCTCCATGGTCACACAACATTGGGGAAGTCAGTAACTCCATGAGCTGTAATAACCAAGCAGCAATACAGATCATTTCTAACAAAACAGACAGAACAGTACTTCAGTACAGAAGTATTGTTTTGTATAGAAATTTCAGTCACACTTTTCATTACAGAAGCATTCCTTAGAAACTAAAGAATGCAGTTTAACTGTGAGTTTGTTTGTGTCTCTCGGCTTTTCCCGGTTAGGGTTCGTCACAGCGGAACTCCGGTCCGCTAAATGATTGGCAGTAGAGTTTTACGTGCTGGCTTGCCATGCCTAACGCACAACCTTCAACGAAGGAACGCCCGTTCACGCATTTTGCCACATAGAAGATGCTCTGAGAATCGAATGGGCAACGTCTATATGCTGCTGAAATTAAAAGAAATGTCTTCTATAATCTGTTTAAGGCTTATGACCACGTGTGCTGCATCGATTATCTAAGAGGACTACTGGATAGTATATATAAGAGGTTAAAAGAAAACATTTCTAAGTACAGATGCTTCTTACTTGAACTATTTCTTTTGACATTCCTAGGAAACAAGCTTACTGACATACTGTTGAAAGTAATGATTAGATGGATACGAGATATCAAATTCCTCTTAACTTGCTCAGTTTCCCTAGTTTGCTTATCAACTCCTTATAAAGCGAGCAGGCAATACTGACCTAGGGTCCCTTCTAATCTTTCTTCTTCTTCTTTCAGCTTTTCTCGGTTAGGGGTCACCACAGCAGATCATATGTCCACTCATGATTGGCAGTGGAGTTTTACAGTGTCGAGTTGCCAGCCCGGCGCCCAACCTTCCACAGAAGGCACACACGCACTCATACCTAGGGCCAATTTAGAGTGTCCAATTAACCTATAGCATGTCTTTGGGATGTGGGAGGAAACCGGAGCACCCAGAGGAAACCCATGCAACCACAGGGAGGACATGCAGACTCCGCACAGAAGGCACCCCAGCTGAGGATTGAACCAGAGAACCTCTTGCAGTGAGGCGACAACGCTAACCGCTGCACCACTGTGGGTCCCTTCTAATATAAAGTTAATATTACCCTGATGACTGGTTGTATTAAAACTAACTGTTCATACAGAAGTAGTTGCCCATTAAATGCACAGTGATTGCTTTGTGAATGTTTTTTTTATCTGCCATTCATTTTAGATCTAATTTCCTTGAGTTACTTCATAACTAAGGTACAGACTAGAGCAATTAGTGATAAAACAGAGAAGAAAAATGTACCGCTTGACAATAGATCACTTACCAGATCTTTGTTCATTTGAGTTTTCAAGAAAGCCCCACCATCATCATCATCATCTGAGTGCAGCTCAGGTGTGACACACAGAATATGTAATGAAACCACGACTGCCATTATCTGAAAGGACTTCATTCTACAAAAACAGATGCAGTAACAGTTGTAACTATAAAGATAACATATCAAATGTATGATACATTCATCTGGAGAAATGCAAAACTATCATGTCTTATTGATTGTGGAACACAGAGATGAATGTCAGAAAACAGTGGAACATGCATTCATTAACGAGTAATAAAATACAGTTTGTATTATATCACTGCATTGGATTGCTACATTCAGGATTTACTTTATCATACCTGGCCGTATAGTGCTGCATTTTAGTCTCCTGTTCCTCTGTTGCCTAGTCCTGTCTTACTCAAAGTACAGGTTTATGTGCTTTTACTGAAGAAGCACGTCTCGCAATTGCATTTGCAAATACTCTTATAATGTGAATCACAAAGATACAAATGGTCAACTTGACCTTTCGAATCTCAGTCAAGGAGAACATATGGCAATTATGCTCAGGCTCTTAAGTGGATAGTTAAAGACTTTCTGCAATTATTCAGACGTTAAAAGGGTTTTTTTGAAATGACAAAAGTATACTCGACTACTAATGGACAGAATTTCATGCACAAAGCAATGTTTAAAGGCTAAGATTCTGCAGAAACATTATCAAACATTGGTGCAGTAATTGCCATTTTCCACACAACTTATGACTAGAGTTAAAAGCACTCTGCTCTCTTGATAGATGAGTAATACCTTAAGAAAAGAGACAGTGATTCATTATATTTGTTTACAAAATTTCAACATCTCAGTATGTTTTGTGATAAGGGTCATTGTTATTTTTTTATGTTTTGAGCCAAGTCATTTTGCACTTAAAACTTTTAAGTAGGCACAAAAATCTTCAAAACTGAGGGATTCTGGCAGCATGCCCTTTCCATCAAAAAACTGGAAATCCTCAGAGTAAAATGCTACACTTCGGTTATGTTTAACTCACTAGAAGGGAAACTGCTAGTTTATTTCACCGTTAAAAGGAATAGAATTCTTTAATCCTTCAAAATGCATTTGTCTGTTTCAGTCATTGTTTTATTACGGCTAGTACTGAGGTTTGAATGTGAAGCTTAGATTACTTATTACTAAAGGGGTAAGGGGTCTTGGTTTACATTCAGATAGCTTAATTGTCACACCTTACACAGTATCAGATTTTGAACATGAAGCCTGAATTCTTGTCAATGAAAAGGTTCAAAAGCTTTTGTTCACACACATTTTTAAAAGTGTGCTTGAATCTAGATGCCCACTATCCTGCAAAAAAAATATTTTGCAGAACTGGTGACTTGTTATACAAGTATTCAGCATACTTCTCAAATCCATATTTTCAGCACCAAACTGCTCAGTGCTGAAGAAAGTGACCACACTGTCCTAGGACTACAGACAATCAGTAATTCCAGGTGTTGGTTTATAGATTAGTACTAGGCTAACTGCCCTTTTGGGCCATTTGAAGCTTAGCCAGTTACCCCATGTGAGAATCAAACCCTGCACCTTGTGTCTTTAAGTTAAACACCTTAACCATTATGTCATCCTCTCACCCGTGCTACACAAACACATTTTAAAATAGGTAATTGGTGAAACATTGTTCCAGGGGTTACAACCCCTTTAAATAAAGTTTAAAAAGTCTTCTACATTACTAATTCTGCCACAGCAGCAACATACCAGGCCACAATAATGTGGTCCTCAGCATTAGCAGGGAGGCATGATGGGACTCAGGATTAGGACTGACTTTTTGAAAACCCAGAGTTCTTTGCACATGCTAAGTTATGACTTGCTGCCAGGTTGTTCAGCCACATATCAGAGCAGTTACATGACAGAACGAAAATGCTTGCTGGTTGTGATTAATGCCCACAAAAGTGCCATTATAAGCTAAGCCATACTTTATATTAAATACATTCACAGCTTGTACTGTCTGAACGTTCAGCTTAGATTTTTGTTACTAATGAAAACATGACTTACAAATTACATAGTTACGTAGCTAGTACCAAGCTGATAATGGCCCTTCGGACATTTAATAAATCAATCTCTTTCATATTATATTTATTATCCCCAATATAATCAGCAAGTTGCTTCTTATCAAGGGTGGGAGGATGGCATAATGGTTAAGGTGTTTACCTTACAGACACAAGGTGCAAGGTTTGATTCTCACAAGGGATAATTGGCTAGGCTTAAAATAGCCCACAAGGACAGTTAGCCAAGTACAAATGTATCCAAAGAGTCAGATTCTTTAACCCACAATGGAAGTTCATTGCACAACCTCGGAACACATTGAGTAATACAACTATGTTTTTATTTGGTTTAAAAAATCTGTGTGCTCTGCTCTTCTTTCTACCTTAAATCAACTGAAGCTTTATTTTCATAGTTGCTAGGAAAAACAAAAACAATACCCTGGGATTATGAAACATGCCTTCTGCAATGGTGCAAAGGTTACCATGTAGCTGTCAAGAGGTGCAATGTGGGTCAGAGTTAATTATCCATTAAAAGCAGGAATCTCAAAGTTCAATTAGTAACTACTTAAGAAACCCACTTATAGAAATAACAGAGCCAGTAGAGAGAGGAGTTTTCTCGACTGCAGCTAGGGATTTTGTGAACACCAGTAGTGAGCATATAGCACGCACATGCTCTAACTACTATGCATCCTTACCAGAACAGCTGGAAGTCACAGTAAGTGATTCCCAGCAATGTAGTTACACACTTTTAATGATTGAAATGGGGAGGAAGTGGGTGTATTGGAAATTCAGAAAAGGGGAAATAGCAAGCAGAAGAACATATAAAAGGATACAGGGAGGGTAAGAGTGGAAGTAGGAAGGGGAGAAATGCTATTCTTTTTTCTGGGTACGGCACCCTTTTTAAAGATGGAAGATTGGGAAGGATGCAAGGAGAAAGCAGGGATAGAAAGAAGTAAGAGGTGTGGCAGCAGGGGCACACAAAAAAAATAAAACACAAAGACCCACAGCAGAGGTGCTGACAGAAAGGGGTTGACAATAGATATATTAACATAAAGACAGAGGGAAGACAAGTAGTGATGGGGAGGATCGGACAACAAACAAAGGATAGAGGTGACACAGAAAGAAGGGGAATACCAGCATGGAGGATAGGGTGAGTACCCCACTCCTGACATCATACTGCCTGAGTTAGACTTAAGAAGAGGTCAGTCACCACCATGACAGCCCTTTCCATTAGTCCCTCTCTCAGATGGTGGTACTGGCAGTGCCAGACAGCAGTGCAACTGCATGCTGTCCTCTGCATAAGGACCATCTACAGGTGGCTAATACACACTTCAAGCCATCTGACTACTAACGTTCCCATCACCTCCAACTCCCACCATGTGTCAAATCCCCCTCCCGAAGTATTACCGCACTAAAGTGAACAATATCACTCCTTTCTGATGAGTGACCATCAGAAGGCACTGGGCATGCCCCCAGACTGGCACCTACTGCTGAACCTCTGTCACCCAACAGGGAGCTAGGTCTGGAGGCAGAAGGTGTGTTGATGGAAGAAGGACAGAGCTGATGAAGTGTGGTGACCAGGACCAGTGTCATGGCAGATGTTGCAGAAAATGGAAACTAAATGGATAGAAGTAAAACAACAAACATCAAATACAGAAAAGGACTAATGACAAAGAGAGACTTAGTTGGAGAATAAGAACAGACATTAGTACACTGACTTCTTCTGATGACCAGTCTTACAGGTATGTACCTGTGTAGTTCACAGATGCTGGGTATGCTTCTATTCCAAGGCTAATTGTTCTGTCTAGGTGTATAGTCTCTAAGGTTTGCACCTATAGCAGGGTTGGAGGGTTGTGACTATGGCAGCAGGATGGTGATGTTGGGCCTAATAGGCCTTGGAGTGGTGTGGGATTATATCCCTGTGGATATGCTTGATGAGACAAGGCCAAAGATGGAATGGGGACTTGGACAGTGTTACCATTTGTGCACTTTAACATGCCTATGATGCCAGTTTGGTATACCACAGCCAGAGAAACAAGTCTTCCAACAAAGACAGTTATCAGCAGGTGCTTGGCACCCACAGTAATGTAGTGTGCTGCTCACCAGGGCACAGCCTAGAGGTACAGCACAAATGCCAGTGGAATGCCAAAGGGAAGGTGACACCAGCATAGGCATATGGGGAGGTAATGCTTGGATAATATTCTGACATGCAGCCCCCCACACACACACACACTTTTGCCACCTCCTGTCAATGTCTACCTGTAATGGGACAATGTATACAGCAGAGGAATGTGACAGCATTCTTGCAAGTCAGGCACCATGAGACATGGCGAATGCTGTCCAGGCAGTCACAGGTGTGTTGTTTGAGGAACTAAATTATAGTCTGATACTGTAAGTGGCTAATGGGTATAAATGGCAACTACAGTGCGTATTGTGTAGGGAATTGTAAACTGGTAGGGTCTGCCTTGTAGGTAAAGTAGAGGTGATGTGTTGTGGCAAGTTCTTTAAACAACAGTACTGCAAATGTATTTCCTTAGAAACTAATCAGATAACGTGGTTCAGGATTTAACTGAGGACTGCATCTGTCCCACTAATGTTGATATGTAAATGCTGCAGGTGTTCTGTTGGCTGATAATTAGCTTCACATTTGCTACAACAATGCTGTGGTGTCCTGTATGGGGAAAATTGCCTTTGTCAAGTGTATGGTATACTGTTTGTGTGCATCTGTCTGTGGAGAGTACTGGCATGGTAGACATGAATGTGGCTCTGTGTGGTGAGTTTTTGTTTGAGGGGTGGCAAACAATACAGTCTGAAGAGTGCATGGAGTGGCTTTGTCTTCCACATCTCCCATGGTGTTACTGTTTTAATGGTGCGGCCATATACTTTTTACAATCACCCCCTTCTACTGGCTGGAGCTATGGGAAAACTGTCTGCAGTAGTAATCCAAGGGTAGTGTCATGGACCCTAAAGGAACTCTCAGTACTTTTGCTTATAGCTATTGATCAGCTGGGTTTTACAACAAACAAACCTATCTTTCCTGCAGCAGGGATCACTGTACAGGAGGTTTAATCTATAAACTTTGCAGCACTTTGGGTCACCCCCTTCTTACATCTGCACCAGGGTGGTTCGTGGCTGGCTTGTGCTACTTCATTTGTTGTGAGGGTTGGGAGGGGGTGGAAGGTTAGTTCCACAAGTATCTATATACGGGGACATATGTAGACAATGGCAGGTGATTGCAATCACATCTTGCATTATGTCCTGTTGGAGGCCCATGCCCACCTGTGGGCTAAACACATATACTCCTTGTGGCCCTACACCAGGTGAGTGGAGCTGGATGCACTGTACTTCACAGGACTGGAGTACATCATTGATATGGAGGTTACTGACACTATCAGTTACATCCTGTGCTAGGACTATGGTGCCTCCACAGTCATATTGAGTAACAAGCTGCATATCACCACACTTGTAATTTTCCAGAGTATACTTAGAGACAGTATGTTTGCCTCTGTGCTCTATACCCATATAGACATGTGTGTGCTGTGCAAGGTTTCCTGCTCAAGGTGCTGTGATCCCCCCTTCCCTGTGTCAATGCAATACCAAGAAAAACATCATACTTAACCACATGTATGCAGGTCATACATGAGGGTAGCCCCCATCACTGTTGCAACAGATAAGGGATTTTTCCAACACCAGATTTTGCTGCATAGGGGTATGTCATGTAATTCAGTCCAGTTGCTTGCACAAACACACACACACACGCACACACACACACACACACACACACACACACACACACACACACACACACACACACACACACACACACACACACACACACACACACACCATTACACACATATTTCTTTGCAATTCCAGGTCGTCACATCTGAAGGTGATTAGCACTGTAAAAGTAAATTCTCCCAGATACAGAATGACATCCTGCTTCATTCCCTCCATGACTATGGTCAGTGGATGCTCTGGCATGAGAGATGTGACCAAACTTTTAATGCTTGTGTCTGGTGAGACCTTATAATAGCCATCAACACTGTTAGTGGCCAAAATCAGACCTATATATAAGAAGGTTCATTGACATGACTATATAGCCATGCTGTAAGACAGCTTGTCTGATAGAGGAACAGAGGGCCACTGTTGGGGATCTACAAATAGAGTGTCCAATAACAGACACAAAGGATCTCTTGGCATCTCTCTCTGGGGGTCCAAACAGTTCAGTTATCTACAATAGAGTGCTGGCTGCCAATACTGCATTGTATATGGCACTACAAATATTTATCAGTGATACCCCAGGTGGGTATGTCTGAACATGTGATACTATTCACAGTACTTGTCCAATTCAGGGTCATAGAATTTAGAAGCATGACTTCTTTGCTTTTACATGAACATTAGGACCACATGTACAGAGCCTATCTTTCCAAGGAATTTTCTATAGTACTCTGTTATATAGGAGTAACTTTACTGGGTTGAGGGTGTTGATCCAAGTTATACTGAGTAATGCGTTGGTGTTTTCACAGGTCTTGTGTTATCTTATTCTTCTACCAAGGATATAGGCCTGCCTGATGTTGAGGAACTGTCTCACCCCAGTGATGATGGCAGCCAAATTCATGCATAGTTTGGGGTCATGGTGCCAGTGGTAGATACAGGCAACTTGATGGCCACAACCCTGCCCATTCCATGGACACAGCTCCTGCATCTGTGCAACCCACCTCACAAACCCAGGATGCCACCTAAGGGCAGGAATTGGGCAAAACAGTAGCCCTTGGAGTGGCTTTAATTTCACAGGCAGAGTCTCCCTTGGTTGCTTCCAGCTCCATTAAGCAAGATGATGACCTTAGGAGTCAGGGTGCTAGTGCCAAGCCAACCATTGGTACCACCCCCTACTGAGCTAAGTGTCTCCATGACAGCTATGTAGCATTTTTGCATGGCCATAATATGGATCCAGGCAGGGACTAGTACAACTGAAGTGGAGCTGGTCAGAGTAGCACATGGTCTACATGAAGACCTGCAGGAGTGCCTGGGCTAGATGTGCATAATTATGGACTGGTGACATAGGGAGTCCGTATGCTGCTCTGTGTGGCCACCCATCACAGTCACAGAAATGCAGTTGGTCCACCACTTCTCCTGACAGGGAACACCACTGCAGGAGTGGGAGGCATGGTCTCTGACCTCTAACACCACCACCACCTCCATGTCCCATCCACTATTGAGGGCACTTAGGGTATCATGGACATACACATGAATAGAGTGTTCATACAGAGACCATCCATAGCACATTCAACCATTTGTGATTACAGAGTACTCCATCCTCTATGCACCTGTGGAATATATTTGTGACCTTCTCAGTAGAGGGTTCCCTTTATGGACAAGAGCATGCATAGTCAGCACTTCCATTTCCTGCAGATGCCCTAAACCTGTCTACCAGACCAACCCCAAAACAGTGCTGCATTATCTACTGGAGTTATGCCTATGTATAAAGACACACAGACACACGTGCACACACACACACACACACACACACACACACACACACACACACACACACACACACACACACACACACACACACACACATCCTCCCTGTTGTTGACACTTGTCACTTTGGCCCTCCTCACCTGTGCATATGATGACCACTGTACCTCCTGTCAGCCTCAGTTCTCTGTTACCTGAGTACCCTGTGTCTGATGCAAAGTGTGGCCAGTCAATGCACAGTATAGCACAGCCTGGATATAACACCGCATGCATCATTTTTAATGTTCTATGTTGAACCTATTCTGGTCCATAGATATGAACCAGATGCTGCCACTTAGCCAGTGTCACAGTGTAGGGTGCCTGCCTGTGTCTCACCTAGTCATCCCCTGCAGCCAGCTCCTCATCAGTCACCTCTTCTACTGCCGACTTTGTGACTTCCTCCATCCAAATGTCTCTACTTTGCTGTGCCTGTTTATGTTGTATAATATTGCACACACTATGATTTTCCTACAGGTTTCAGCGTCACACTCCAGTAAACCACCAGAGATATCTAGACAGTGAAAAGAGGTCTTTAGCATCCAAATGCCCTCATGACAGTAACTCTGATTTTTGGACCGGGCAGTATTGTATGCATTCTCTGCCATGGTCTGTGGGTTTCTAATCAGAGTCATTAGCCATGGGTCAATGGCACATCCAGCAGCAACAATAAGATGGCTCTGTGAGAAATCAGCCTGCACAAAATGTTGGCATAAGTTGCATGCGTGCTAGATGGGGGGGGGTCATGGGTACTACCTTGGTGACCTTCTGACACACTGTATATAATAGAATGTGCATTGCAAACCACCTGGTAGTTGATGGAATGCAACCCTTTATAGCTCATATACCATTTCCCCCTGCTTCCTCCTATCAGCATTTCAGAGAGCTGGGCTATGTCCTAAAATGGCCATATTGTGTTGTTACTCTCCTGTGCTATATGTGGGAATCATATCTACTCCCCCACACATGCTGTACTATAGTATCAAGGAACTCATGGAGTATCACTTAGACAGATATCTGGGATAGACCTACCATGTCTTCATTGGTCACTGAAATGTCCATGCATCCAGAGTTCTAAAACCCCACATACCTTTATGTCCACAATGATGGCTACTCCACATATCCCATGACTGGCATATGAGGCTTCACATCTCATCCACCTCCTGCACGGTGCCTCTGTTCACACAGTAATGGTCGACTATTTCAGTGTCATGAAGGGCATAGTATAATATAGACAAACAGATGATACATCCGCACCATGGGTGCTAATGTGCATCTCCACGACTACCAGTGGTAACAACAGCCACTTGCATACATACATATTCATTAATGTAGTAACTACCAGTAAATGGTTCCATGGTCTTTCTTCTGTAACTCCAGGATTTATTGTGGACAACAACTTTGGAGGAACATCTCCTCTTACAGAATACATAGTTGTGAATCACTCTGCCATATTTTTATCCTCATTTTGCATCCACCATTGCCATTATTTTAATAATTTTGCTGATTTCCACGTTATTATACCCTCATTTGCCCCATACACCCCCAATGGCTCCTACCAATCATTTCCCACTAAATTTTTGCAGAAGTGTTCCAGTCTCAACCCCATTGCATAGATATCGAGTGCTCTCCCAGTCTTTGCCCCTGATTAAAACACAACAGGCTTCCAAACAAATTTCATCTCACAGTCTGTATCAACATATGTTTTTAGGCGGATCTATATCATGTTATCAAAAAGTAAAAATGTCAAACAGCACAACAGCAAAAGTGTCGAAATGTCAAGGGTCCGTTTTTGAGATTGCACTATAGTGAAGGCTGGGATATTTGCCCTTTCCTCTGTAGTGCGATCTCGGAGTTGGAGTATATATTTAGTGGGGAGTGTGGGGGTGCAGCCCCCCACAATACCGAATTCGAGTTTCGGCATTTTTGCTCTTGTGAGTGTTTGACATTTTGTATCTGCAATGTTATGATATAGACACATTTTAGGCTCACCCCTCTCACATTCAAATCTCCCACTCTCACCCCTGCACTCATACACAGGAGACCTCCTGCTTCATCTCCCAACACTCACAAGAAGGAGACTCCCAGTTTTATCTGTCCACACTCAAGAACAGGGGAATCCCAGTCTCAGCCCCCAATACCCACACAAAGAAGGGTCCCAGTCTTACTGCCAAATACTGTCAGGGATCCCAATCTCACTAACAGAGAAAACTCACCCCTGAGAAAGGGATGGCATCATTGTAAATATGTATGCTTTATGTTAAAAAGAAAAATCAGACATAAATGGATTTAAGCAGTTAGAACTGTTGCTTGCAGTTATGATGCTTTACTTACAATGAGAAAACTAACATCATGAAAATAAAAAAAAGACCCAAGTAAGGATACCTAGTTTGTCTGAGTTTTTTTTTTTTGTATCTTTTTATGGCTTTTCTTTATTCCGTTCTGCTCAGGCTTTGTTTTAGTGTTTTCTGGGCTGGAGTTGACAACATGCTGCTGCTCAACTTTATCATATCAGCTTTCCAGAAATATGGATCTCGGCTCTCCTGCTTAGTTGCTGGCAATTCCAAATGTATTTGTCCAGGTCCTACAGTTATTGTTCTGTGGAGCTTGTTTCGGCTTTAAAGGTTCCAGTTGTGCAGTATGGGCTGACCTGAGTTGTTTTGCTACTGTCTCCCAGATGATGCCAGTCTTTATTTTGTTGTTGGTGTTGTTGTTGTTGCTCTGCAGGTTTACCATGTGTGGATTAAGCAAACTGGACTAGAGCTGTTACTGATGTCCATTACTGTGAACCGCAATAGGAGGAATCGAATGCTAAAACTCCAAGGGTCAATAAAGCAAGACACATAGGTACTGGTTTTACCTAATATGTTTTATCTGTGCCTTTTAAAATGTCATCTTTTTCTGGCAAACTGTTGAAGACTGCAGCCTAATAATATAAGACATTTGAGTTTCAGACTTCGTATCATACATGGCTTTCAGCTTTCTGTGATTTGTGCCTCATAATTTGGTTCTGTTCATAGAAAAAAATTGTAATTTTCTGGCAAATCTTCAAAGATTAGTCACTAAATAATAACAGGCATTTGAATTTTGGACATCATAGTCTTCTGTAAATGCATGCTAATTCACAATGTGTTATTCAAGAAAATTTTTAGTACATAAACGTATTATTTAAAATCTGTCCTGATTCTGGGACTTTAGGTTGATGTTGTGTCTTACAGCTTTTCCTGGTTAGGGGTCACCACAGCAGAACTCCGGTCCGCTAATGATTGGCAGTAGATTTTTACATGCTGAGTTGCCGGCCCTGACACACAATCTTCAACGAAGGTACACCCATTCACACATGTCTCCACACAGAAGACACTCTAGGTGAGAATCGAACAGGACAATGTCTTATTGTGAGGTGACAATGCTACTGCAGCACCGCCACCGGGACTTTAGGTCCTCATTGTTTTGTGGCTTTGTCCGCAATTATTGAGCTAAGAAGTTGAGAGAGGTATGTATGTCTTATAGCCTTCAGATAATAAATGCTAATGAAAAACATGTAATTCTAGCAACTTTCTATGTATTTAAGAGCAATATTTAAAATCTGTCCCTAATTTTGGACCTTGCCCACCCACATTATTTTTGGCTATGTCTATGATTCTTGCACTATAAGATACGAGAAAAATTGTGTTGTGGATATAATATTTGAACTTAATGCTGCAGTGTTTTACATATGTTTTAAAATAGGCTTGGATTATGCAAGCATGTGTGTGTGTGTGTGTGTGTGTGTGTGTGTGTGTGTGTGTGTGTGTGTGTGTGTGTGTGTGTGTGTGTGTGTGTATGTGTTTGTGTGTGTAACTGTGTGTTTGTCAGTCTGTCTATCTGGGAGCATTCTAATAGTTTGCACTGTATGTGTCTTGACAATAGTGAGCTAAAATATATTACTGTGGTTGGCATTTGTATACTGACCTTATATAGACGTCAAAGCGATGCATGTTTGCTTCTTGCAAATATCTGACTGAGGCACTAATCCATTTGGCCTGTAGTGCAATACTGTTTGATTAGATGCTTGGGACTCAAACCTATGTGGCTGGTTTGCTGAGGTGTAGACATTTTAGCAAAATAAACCATGGTGAATGGTCATAAGACCCATTAGACCATTTTTTTTCTCTAGGTTATTTGTTGTGCCTCACAACATGGCAAAGTATGCATTATTCTCTCACCCCCAAAGGGGCATGAAGTAATGCATAAGTAAATTATGAGTAATATGATTCTGGACCCCCCTGCTGAGATTTTTAAAAACTATGAGGTTGAAAGGTCTGCATGTTAAGTTATGTCACTATGACTATTTTCTTAAAGTGTTATGTTGCCCTTCAGTTGCTTGTTCAGAATTTAAATGTCTGTGATCATCAACACCAGAAGATTACTGAACTCCTGTAGCTGACATTTCAGACCACCAGAAATGGCTGAACTGCACATGCTATGTTGTGAAGAACTCAGAGAAGAGGGAAAAGTTAAGTTTTATGTTTTTCATATTTTTGTTTTTCCTCAAGTTTGTGTAACCTTGGAGTTGGTTAATATAAATAGATCAGGGATGTGGAGGCTTGCATCCACGTTAGAGGATGCAGGGGACTCCCACTCTCTGAAAATGTATTGCTTTGAGTTACATGACATCTGTAATATCACTTACATGAGGAGGTGATGTTTTTGTACTGACATTTTTTTTACTCAGTAATTAATCACATCACTTAAAATACAAGTAATTAAATATAGTGGATCCAGTATCTTGCTTGTTTATACATAAATATATGTGTTAAAGGAGACACAGGAAATCATAGGGAATCTGGTATATTGCAATACTTCTTTGAAAAGGTTACTAAGGCAATGGATGACGGGAAAACAGTGCATAATGCCTAACTAGGGATGGCTAAGTCATTTGATACAAAACCCTACTCAGGCATTGTCAACAAACTTACAGAACTAGGTATAAACCCCTTTATAACATACTGGATTGCTAGCTGGTTCACTGATAGTACCCAGGAGGTTAGAATCAGTGAGGCCAAATCCACAAAGAGGCTGGTCACCAGTGGAGTCCCACAGGGCCCTGTGCTAGGCCCACTCCTCTTTGGCATCTGCTTCTTGGATGTCAAAGCCAATGTCAAAGACTTCTGGCTAACCATGTTTGCAGATTATTGTGACCTGGGAGCAGTCATTGAATCCCTCCAAGAAGAGAATATTCTTCAGGAGTGTCTAATAAAGACAAATGCTTTGTGCCAAGGCCATGTCTTAAAACTCAGCACTAAGAAATACATTACAGTACCTTTTGAGAATTCTGCCACCCTAGGTAACCACATCATAGGTAGGTACTAGGCTATCAGCCCTAGGGCCTATATAAGCTTAGCCATAAAGATTCCTTGGCTTTCGCCATCCAAACAAATTATTTTCCTGTGCCCCTGTCGAGCAGAGCCACAGAAGTGATCCCCGGGGTGAATTTCCTATTTCCCATCCAATTGTCAAGATTTTTCTTAGAGGGCTAATGAGGTGCTCTGCTTGACATGAATGGGCAGTCTGTTCCAGAGTATGGGAAGTCTCTGGTACAGGAACCTATCAATAAAACACCCTTAAAAGTTAATTCACTAGTCAGGGATTTGGAAACTTATGTAGACAGCAACCTAGCCTTTGACCAACATGTGTCCAAGCCAGTAAGAAAAGCTTTTTGTGTCACTCAATTTATAAGCAAGGGCATGGCATATAGTTCCAGAGAGTTCACCATACCACTGTATTCAGCCCTCATCAGGGCCATCATAGAGTATAATGCATCCTTCGGTATATACCTGATCAGACACATGCAGCAACTGGAACATCCATAAAGCTTCCTTACAAAAAGAATACAGAGCGTAAACACAATGTCCTATGCTGATTGCCTCAATGTGCTGTCTCTTTCCTCGGTATCATACAGTCTTCTGAGAAGTGATTTTTTTTTTCCTGGAATGCAAGGCATCCCTGGACCTTGTTTTGATGAATCTTTTGCTCATCTGCAAAACAAACAGCATCAGAACTACTAGATTAAAAGTCCTAAATGTTGCTCATACCATAAATAGGGCATGTTGGAGAGGCAGATACATTTCTCAGTAAATTCTTTTTCTCTGGAACAGGCTCTGCATCTGTGTTAAGCAGAGTTTCTCCCTATCCCTATTTATATGAAAATTGGACCAATGGATGGGTAATTGGAAATCCACCCTTGGTCTGGCTCCTATGTCTCTGACAGACAGAGGCAGTCAATAAATCACCCCTATATAAATCAAAATTGTTGGTCATATTTGGGTTGTATGTTCATATATATAATTTAACTGCATTTTATAAATGTAGAAGTTATTGCAGTTCTGTATCCTTTAAACATGAACATTAATAAACATCAGGGATGGGTTTTTCCATTAATCATAACATACTTATTTATGTACTTGTTTTGCATGACCATGTTGATAGCAATGTATCACAGCCTTACTGCAATTTCAAGAAATTTGACCGAAGGTGGCAAAAAAATGACTAAAAAGATCTAATGTGACCCCCTAGTGTTCAATTTATTTATAAGCAGTCACTTTGATTAGTTACAAAATTGTGACCTACTCTTCTCTGAAAAGTATGCAGAACGTTAAACAAAGACTGACACTAGGAGAAGAGTATCAGAGTAGAATAGCAAGCCGGGACAAGCAGTTACCCCATGCCTGATTCTATAACCAAGGGCACCACCAGTCCTCATCTGGTATATGTCACTGAGTACTGATGGAGCTGTACTACTCATTCCAAAACAGGAATTTGACTCACAGTGCCAGGAAACTTCAGAATTTTACACTCACAATGCATGAGAATATAAAACCTCGAAGCACTGAAGTGAATGGTCAGTTGTGACATTGCTACAGCTACAGTTGTACGGGGGACTTGGTACTGCAGGCAATATATAGTGGAAAGTCATACATTCAGCAGAGGCAAGTCCATACAGGTGGAACTGCCCTCCTAGAGGAGGGATTCAGACCACTGACATGTGCAGTAATGACCCACAAAAGTAACAGAAGCACATTTACAGTACTCATTACTTTAGGATATCTTTCACATGTTCATCCTGTAGTGCAAATTGTTAGAATGCATGCATGATGGCCATACTATGTCATGCATGTAGTCTCACATCTATCATACAAATGATGCAGCTATGTGCAACACTGCATTCAGGACATAAAAGCACATCTGTATGACAGTACTAATACTGCAGGCAGACACAACATCTTCAGTAGGGTGACTGTCATAAAAATGCAACTGTGGTACCAGACAGCATCAGGTAGACTTGGTGGGCCAAACAAAACATCAAGAGAGTTTGGAATATGCCAGAAATGGGTAATGAGATTCAGTACCATAGAATCTTTTTGAATCTCATTACTGTTTTAATATTATGAGACTCCCTTATATTTTGCACCTTGGTGTTCCAAGCAACTGTGTAGGTAGGGTGTATTCCACCCTCAGTACAGCATCATATCCATGAGCGGATTCTAATTCAGAACTGGGATTAGTGAAAGAGGGTGGAAGGGGATCTCCACTACACTACCCAATCCTTTTGAAATCTAGCTTTGTATATAAATTAGTTTTCCCTGCAGATGCTCATTAGCTGCCACCAGCTCCCTTCCTTGTTCATTGGGTCTATCTGACTCACCTTACCCTCCCATGTCCAGGGCCATTGAGGATATTGAGCATGTTGGCGCAATGTCATACTGTTGCTGAGGAATGGAGTATACTTTGACCATCATTGCCCAGTGTCACCCTTGTGAGCTCCACATTTGCTGCCTTCTGGAGGTGTATGCATAATTTCATGCAAGTGCAACCTCCCCAGTACGCAGTATACCAGCTTACAGAATGGATCTCACCTGGCTGTTAACTCTTCTATTGCAGCAAGGGTAAACTTCTTCCCTCCACCCAGGACAGGTAAGGTGTCATCATCCACTGACTCCCATCCTCTCCAGCACAACCCATTCAGCATTATATATGTCATGTTTTGAGCCTTCATTTAAGTAATTGCAAAAATAGAGCTTGTGATGCAGTGCATCCCATATGACCAAATAAAGGACTGAATCCCTTGTGATGCAGTGCATCCCGTATGACCAAATAAAGGACTGAATCCCTTGTGATGTAGTGCATCCCGTATGACCAAATAAAGGACTGAATCCCTTGTGATGCAGTGCATCCCGTATGACCAAATAAAGGACTGAATCCCTTGTGATGCAGTGCATCCCATATGACCAAATAAAGGACTAAATCCCTTGTGATGCAGTGCATCCCGTATGACCAAATAAAGGACTGAATCCCTTGTGATGCAGTGCATCCCGTATGACCAAATAAAGGACTGAATCCCTTGTGATGCAGTGCATCCCATATGACCAAATAAAGGACTGAATCCCTTGTGATGCAGTGCATCCCGTATGACCAAATAAAGGACTGAATCCCTTGTGATGCAGTGCATCCAGTATGACCAAATAAAGGACTGAATCCCTTGTGATGCAGTGCATCCCGTATAACCAAATAAAGGACTGAATCCCTTGTGATGCAGTGCATCCAGTATGACCAAATAAAGGACTGAATCCCTTGTGATGCAGTGCATCCAGTATGACCAAATAAAGGACTGAATCCCTTGTGATGCAGTGCATCCCGTATAACCAAATAAAGGACTGAATCCCTTGTGATGCAGTGCATCCCGTATAACCAAATAAAGGACTGAATCCCTTGTGATGCAGTGCATCCCGTATAACCAAATAAAGGACTGAATCCCTTGTGATGCAGTGCATCCCGTATGACCAAATAAAGGACTGAATCCCTTGTGATGCAGTGCATCCAGTATGACCAAATAAAGGACTGAATCCCTTGTGATGCAGTGCATCCCGTATAACCAAATAAAGGACTGAATCCCTTGTGATGCAGTGCATCCCGTATAACCAAATAAAGGACTGAATCCCTTGTGATGCAGTGCATCCTGTATAACCAAATAAAGGACTGAATCCCTTGTGATGCAGTGCATCCCGTATAACCAAATAAAGGACTGAATCCCTTGTGATGCAGTGCATCCCATATAACCAAATAAAGGACTGAATCCCTTGTGATGCAGTGCATCCAGTATAACCAAATAAAGGACTGAATCCCTTGTGATGCAGTGCATCCAGTAAAACCAAATAAAGGACTGAATCACATGGGAACTAAAACTTTTTCTCAACTGTAATTTTATAAATTATATCAAATGTCAATACATAAATAAATAAAAATTTGGGGTAGTATAGCAGTGAGCCTCTGTCATCTTACTTCTCTAACCTGAATCCAAACTACATCCCTGTTCCCAGGCACAACATCAGTCTGATTAAGTGAATTACTCAGAATCGTAATGTTAGACAAATGGAGGCTGAGAGATTCAAAACACGGACAACAGAAAGCAAATTGTATATCATTACATATTGGACCAAATTCTATAACATCTAGGGTAGTATAGCATCTTAATTCTCTACCCTGAATCCAAAATATTTCCCTTCTCCAAGATACATCATCATCCTGGGCGTGGTATACAATCAAAACAATTCCTTGAATCACCATATAAGGAATTGGAAGGAGTACCCACTATGCCAGGAGCAGGTAATGAAATTCTGCAATATTCTATGTAAATTCATCACATTCCCCATTCCTAACATAGAATGATCCTAGCAAAGAACTTGGAGGACCCACTTGTACCACAGCTTCATTTGTAGGGTAGCACACTTATGGCAGGCTGACCAAGAGGCCATCCTGCAGAACAGTGCCACCTTTGTAGTGGATGAGAGAACACATGCATTGCCAGCAGTAGAGGCATTCTGCATGCCTTTTAACTGTCCTTGAACTGAGATGATCATGTCACGGCAGTAGCTCACAGGGAATTTCTTTGATTTTTTTTCACCATTTTACCAGTGTAAGCCTTCCACACTGAAATGTGGAGATGACTTTCATATAATCGTGCTGGGCATTCTTACGATCCACAACTTCCATCCATCAGCTCACACATTGTAGCACAACAACCCCACCTGTATGCATGTGTGTGTCTGCAACTTGCTACTGCAGCCAGTCTGGCATCCCACTATGTGCTAGCTGCAGTACCAAGTCCCTCTTACAGGTGGAGCTTTTTGCATGGGCGTTGCAGTGGCGCAGTGGTTACCATTGTTGCCTCACAGCAAGAGGTTCTCCAGTTTGAGTCTCGGCTGGGGTTGCCTTCTATATGGAGTCTGTATGTCCTCCCTGCATTTGTGTGGGTTTCCTTTATGTGCTCTGGTTTCCTCTCACAATCCAAAGACATGCATCTGGAGCATTTCTCCCTGGGCCTCTGCTGAAAATGGGGTCTGTCCCAGTCAGAATTTCCTGGTAAACAAATGTTAAATAAATAAATACTGCTCAATGTCTCTCTTGTCTACTCTTTTGCTTCATAGTTTTACATTGGCATGCTTTGCTAATGTAAAACTGAAGGATTTCAACACAGAAATGTTAGTTGTTCTTTAGAAATTGTATATAGGGCTCTACCAGTATCCATTAATGTATGCTGAATGAGGACTGGCAAAATCATTGGTTTTGGAATTAGGTGTGGGATAACTGTTTGGTGTAATGTGTTACCCAGCACCCAAGTTCCTTTGGATCCCAGGGATTATGTTACACTACACGTACGTTTTTGCATAGTATACTAAGGCATAGATTCATATGTTCATAGTTATATGCTAGGCAAATGACCACCAGGGCCTTTATAAGCCTGGAGTTCAATCCAACCCAATTGTGTCCCTATGTATCATGGGCATTTATTAGAAGGGGTTATATCAGTTAGGAAGTTTCTAGAAGTTATGTGGGGGATATGTTAATTTCATTATTACTGTCTATCAGAGACACAGGGAGCCAGACTCCAGGTGAATTTCCGCTTTCCCAATAGTGTTAGGGATGGACTCTGCTTCACATGGATGGGGAGTCTGCTCCAGAGCATGGGGATCCTCTGAGGCACATATCTGTCTCTCCAACATGTCTTATTTATGTCACAAGCAAAATTTAAATCCTTGAATCTAGTAGTTCTGATGCTGTTCATTTTGTAGATGTGAAAAAGGTCCATCAGAGCTGTATCCAAGGATGCCTCATATGCCAGGCATAGATCATCTCTCAGTAACCTGTAGGAGATAAAGATAGGGCTTTAGGGTGATCTATACAGGACAATGGGTTTATATCCTGTATTCCCCTGGTAAAGAACCTGTGTGGGTGTTCAGCCTGTTGTATATGCTTGGTCATGTACATGCTGAAGTGGGAATTATACTCAACAATGGGTTTGAAAAGGGCTGAATAAAATAGCATGATGACTTCCTTAGACTTGGATGCCATGCCCTTACTTATAACTTCGGTGACAGAAAGATTTTCTTACTAGCTTGGCCACATGTTATTCAGAGGCCAAATTACTATCTACATATGTTCCCAGATCCATGACTAATGAGACAACCCTTAGGGGTGTCTTATTAATAGAGTAATTATCCTGGGTGGCAGTTTTCTCAAAAAAAAAAAAAAAAGAATATATATATATATATATATATATATATATATATATATATATATATATATATATATATATATATATATAAATCCATTTATTGGCATTGAGTTTTAGTTTGTGTCTGTGTTAGAAATTCTTGTAAGATGTTTGTTTCATGGGAAGTCTATGATTGCTCCCATTTTGCAGTCATCTGTGAACTTGGTCAGCTGAAGGACCTTGACATTAGCCTTTACCTCCAAGAAGTAGATGCCAAATTGGAGAGGTCCCAGCATGAGAGCCCTGAGGTACCCCTCTGGTGAATGGTCTCTTAGAGGAGGTGGTATCTCCAATTCTGACTTCTTGGGTCCTGTCTGTGAGCCAACTGGCAATCCAATGACTTACATAGGGGTTTATGCAATGCTCAGTAAGTTTGTCAACTATACCCGAGTGAGGTATTGCATCAAATGCCTTAACTAGGTCCAGGTGGGTGGTATACACCATTTCCCCCACATCCATTGCCTTGGTGATCTTCTCAAAGAAGTCCACCAGTAGGCATGATCTTTCCTTGACACAGCCAAATTGGGATGGGTCCAGTGTCTGAAGGTTGCCTATGTCTTTATTGATCATTTTCATGATAACTCATTCCATGGCCGGGTCGATAGAAAGTCCGCCCTTCTGAAGTAGGATAACTGTTGCAGTCCTTCATTCTAGTGGCACAAAGAATGTTTTGCAGTTATAGTTGAAAAGTGACTCAAGTGTTCCTGATAGGTCATGTTTCCAGAAATTTAGGAGGCATCCCAGGATACTGTCAGGGCCCATGAGGCTGTGCTTTTGGCCTTAAACAGCGATGCCAAGACCTGCTCCCTGTTAATAGTTGGAGGAAGGCAGGGAAGAGTGGGTGGTGAATTTTGAGCTGAATTTGTCAGCCAGCAAATTCACTATGTTGCTTTGTTCAGTGAAGGTGGCACCATTGACCACCAGTTCGGCACAGTGATGTGTGCTCCTTTGAAGTTTTGGACATAGCTATAGAAAGCCTTGTAGTTGTCTTTAGCCTGTGACATACCCCTCAACTGTCCAAATTTTTGCAGAACATTCAGATTTTTACCTTATAATTTTGGTCTGCTCTTCATAAAACTTGTAGTTTTCTGGAAAGCCACTGAAGATTGAAGTCAATAAATAATAACATAGATTTGAGTTTTTGATTTCTTATCCTTCAGAAAATGCATGTTAACACATATGCTGTTATTTTAGCAACTTTATAAGTTTATAAAAGTAATATTTAAAATATGTCCCTATCTTTGGGCCTTTGTTCCAACATTATTTTAGGCTTTCTCCAGATTTCTTCCTCTAATAGTTTGAGAGGTGTGGCCTGTGAGGCTATCTTAACCTCATAATTGGCCTTGTTGGACTTGACTTGTCCTCTTAGTTTCCTGGCTAGTTTAATTAGAGAGTAACTATCATTATGGGAGTTGCTCTTCCCGATTTTAGCCATGACTTATTTCCTTTTGTTATAGACCCTATTAAGGTTAGGATTCCACCAGTGTGCTTTGTTTTTAGTGCTTGTTTTGGGCTTACTTCTTATACCAGCCTCTGTACAGCCATCTACATGGTTGTACAGTGTCTCTTTGAACAATTCCACATAGGTTGTTATGAACTTAGGGTTGGGAGGGGCACTGAATTTCGATAAACTATCACTTAATTTGGTGTCATTTGCTTTGGAATAGTTCCTAACTGTTATGAGGTTGTGGAGCATTTTCCCCTTTTGGTGAGTACCAGGTCCAATATGTGTGGATGTGTGGCCTATCTGGTCAAGGATATTTGTATTAATAAAGTCCAGGAATCATCATGCCTGTGAGTATGAGGAAGTGCATGTTTCACAGTCTATAGAGGGGTACTTAGAGTCTGCCATGAACAGAGCATTTATGGTCAGTGCCTCCAGCAGATCAAGGTATGAACTATGGTATTCTAAAGACAAAGATGGTGACCTATGGCTTGCTGGGATATTATATGTAAACTTTTCTATGGTGATTTGCACTTGCATAAATTCTAGGGCATCATCCTGTTTAACTAATGTAGACTTATGCTTGTTGCTAATATGGAATGAGACTCTACCACCTACTTTCCCTGCCTGTGCAGCTGATGGTCTAAATGTGTGTAAGGCACTGAAGTCTTGCACTGCTGGAATGCTTTCTGTGGATTTAAACCATGTCTTTGTAATGGCACATGTTCTTATTTTCCAGAGTGAGGAAAGCTTGTAGTGTGTGTAGTTTCTTGTTTAGGCTCCTAGCATTCAGCAATGACATCTTTAGGTTTCTTTGGGTTTTATTTTCTATGTTGGTAGGTTTGTCAATTTGGCATTGCCTAAAAAAGGCTGTAAGGGGGTGGATAAAGTTTTAGCCAATATTCAGAAGCCTAGGGGAGACATGTACAGACCATACTTTGGAAAGGAATTTGGTCTGTCAACCATATAATCCCACACTGACAAATATTGAATCCACCTTGAAAGACACCAGAAACTAAGCCAGTTATTGAAGTTAATCATCTTTTGTTCATATTGTAGCATCATCCTTGGTGAAGAAAGAATGCTGCTCAATGCAAAGCACATACCTGCCTGAGAAACATATCCAGGGAAATCAACAATGTCTGTCTTCATATAGTTCAGGGAAGTATGTTTCAGGTCATTAATCCCCCCACATGGACTATGATAGAATCATACCTGCACGTGTGGTGTAGTGACCTGAGTGCATGCATAAATTGGCAGATCCTGGCTCGAGATAAGCAACTAACTGTTATCTTCTCCATGTTCAGTCTGGTGTGTGAGCATCTGTGTGTCTTACAATGAAGTCCCCTGTGGCAAGAGTCCTGGGAAATGTGTTGGCTTGCCTTATGGGCTTTGCTCTTGGGGCTCCACTGGGTGCAGGTATATGTGTGGTGTTTGGTGTTGTTTTTGGTGTATACTTCAGAGATTGCTGAGGATAGGCATTACCATTTACAATCTTAGGGGTCTTTGAGGTTTGGGAAGATTGCTTTTTAGTACCTTAACATAGGTTGGTCTCTGTGTATGTGGTGGACATTATGTATGGTGGATGCAGAGTGTGTGTTCTTGGCCACCTTGTTTGTATGAGAGATTTTTGCCTGCAGTGAAATTGTGTATGTGCATCTCTTTCATACTTGTGTTTGTTTTTTTAAGGATTAAATGGATGTCTGTGAACATGAGACAATTGCTACATTGTCTCAGGATGCCAATATATACCAAGCTGGCTACAAAGACATTTGGATAGGGCATATCCATGTTGTCTGGACCTGTATTTGGGTGGGCTACTGTAGGTCATGGACTGGTTATACAGAGGCCTTCTTAGGTTGTCTCTTGGGTTTGGCACTACACTAGGTTAAAATGTGCTAACATTTGATAGTACTACTGTTTAATGTGCAAACTAGCTGCTCTAATCCTGTCTCCACACAATGGCTTTCTTTTAGCCACATTAAGTTACAGGTTTCAGTTCTAAGGGAAGTTTTATATTTAAAAATTACTTGTCTATGTATTTGTATATCTACAGGACACTGTTAACCTCTTGATCTAATAACACCAAGAAAAATTGCTTGCACTTATAATGCTGCAACAAAACTTAAACTACCTTGGCAAGGCAATTTCAAGTATTAGGGGGCTTTAGAATGATTTAAAGGCAAAATCAACAAATAAAGCAAAAATAAAGCAGTAGCACTCTAAACAGTTAATTGAAGTGCAAAACAATAAAATAAATCTCTTATTTGCCCAGGAGGGAGAAAGATTAACTCAGGATCGCTTCAGAGTGTAGCTAGGGTGCCAAGCAGATGGGATATCTGGGAAAAAGAGCAGGATATGACTTGTAGTAAGGAAGGTTTACTCAACTACAATACCGGTTTGCTGGGCAGGCACTTAGTATTATGGATATATGGAAAACAATGGGTGGGAAGTACTTAAATAGGTTACACAACAGACAATAGCAATGAAAGAGGGGAGGGAGGGACTTTTGAAGTCAGATTACCATAAGGGGCAGAAACCAGAGACACAGCCTTTTAGAACCATAACAAGAAAAGGATGAGAGGGTTGGGGAAAAATTCAAACTGGAGCTCAAGTCCTGTGGTTAGAATTTCAGAAACTTTTGGCTGAATGTCTCAGTAGGGGGGGGGGCAGATTCAAATAGGTGAAAACCCAGTAGCAAGGTAAACAGAAAGGCACTGTAATGCACCTTTATGAAGCATATACAGCTATAAAAGTACTAAAGTACTTGTCCTGGATCATAATTCACAATACTAATTGGTTCTCTGAGAGAGCAGCTGATGCATGGAACAGACTACCAAATTACATTAAAGCAAGTACTAATTTAGATATTTTTAAGAACAGCCTGGACACTTATTATGAGAACAAGTGTTTTGGTACAGGCAAGCTAGAAGGGCATTAATGCCCGTGCTTGAAACATTTGTATGTATGTATGTATACTGCTACTGCATCAATTCTACCACAGACTAAGGCACAAGACCATGCAGAAATTTACCAGTAACACTGTACAAAATGAATAAAATAGGCTAAAATCTGGCAGAAGATCACAGTCCTGCCAAAACTATGAAAGAAGCTACAAGATTGTCCAGACTGGGTTCAAAATACAACCCCCCTCCCCCCCCCCCCCACGTATGCAAGTAGAAGTGCAGTATAATCTATAATCAATACTAAAATCTTGCAGTAATACATAATCTTCACATTACTGCAAATGAAGCTAAAAGATTAAGGACCCGGAGCAAACTAAGACCGATAAATGGACAAAAAGCAGAAAATTATCACCACACAAGTCACTATAAGTGAACTTAAAATCTTAAAGCAAACTTTAAATAAAAAGCTTTTTTCTTCCCTTTTGATGAAAAGCTTGTATCTCACACCTCCCAGAGTCTTGACCAAAGGCTCTGGGTGGCAGTAGCTCTGTTAAATATAGCCGACTTACCAAACAGAGAACCAATCTATTAAAACCAATACTGGAGCTCAAGTCCTGTGGTTAGAATTTCAGAAACTTTTAGCTTAATGCCTTGGTGGGAGTGGGTGGCTGGGGTAGATTCAAAGAACAGGGGAAAAACAGTAGCAAGGTGAGCAGAAAGGTACTGTAATGCTTTTTTTAGATAATTTATTTAGCATTTGAATTAAGCAATTCTGTGACAAAGGGTTATACTAAGATCACGTAAGATATTGAAAATATTTTGAATATTGTGACTTCCATCCTTTTTATTTTATTAAAGATTCATTGGAAAAATCAATACTGTCATCCTGAAATAAAAGATAAAACATTATAAATAAAATGTGCTTAACTTTGATTCAGGTTGTTCAAACCATCAAGGACTTTGTTGGAAACTTTCCGAGTAAAAAAAAAAAAAAAACAGTCTTCTTTACATTGCAACAATCTGCTATGAAAATTGTGTTTATACCATTTCAAAGAAAAATTAAAATCTGCAGCCAACTAACCAACTAAAATGTAGTGATATTTTATTACAATGTTATAATTGGTAGCTGGATAGTTGGGGAGATACATTCAGGTTCAGCCTCTGTACATCTCTTACAAGGCAAGCAAAGTTTCTAAAGGTCGGCAGCACCTTCTCAAACTGCTAAATGATCTCCTTGTTCTTCTGTTTTCAGTACTGATAGAGCACTCCCCATACAAAGTGATAACGCAATGTGTCTTAATAAAGATGTTAACCATTTCCTCTCTTAAATGTCAGTTTTGCTTCTTCAAGAGTGACTCGTGGTATTAAACTGCTGGGCTGCAACATCTCCAAAGTGATTTTAAACATTTTGTTGTTTATTTTGATTTCTCTTAGTTTCTGTCAAATAGTAAACTTTCCCATTTGGGGATGCAGACACACACACACACACACACACACACACACACACACACACACACACACACACACACACACACACACACACACACACACACACACAGCTGCACACTGCATATGTGTAGAGTTCTGATTCTGTTTTAATAAAATATACTTCGGTTATTCAGTTGGACTGTTTTTCTAAAACAGCCAATCATTTAGTTATACTACCCCATATTGAATAAATCATTATGCCTCATTAAATATTCTTCCTTAAAAAAATTCTGCCTTTTTTGGGAGGTAGAAATATGTTCACTTCAGGAGTTTTAGTCCTATGTGCTTGAAAACCACTGTCTAGAAGCTCCTTGTAGCTCATGTTGGCTGCTGCTCATGCTAACATGAGTTCAGGCAAGCAGATGTAGAGAGGGAATGGGAGCAAGTTTTATTGTTAGGGAGCAGGAGGAAGGTTTAGTATTAGGGAGCAGGAAGAGAGTTTTAGCATTAGGGAGTTTTAAGGTTAGGGAGTGATCGGAGAATTTAGGTTTAGGGAAGGGTTTTATGGAGGAAAAAGGGAGTTTTAGGTTTAGGAAATGATCAGGGAAGCTAGGTATTGGGAGGACAGTGGAATGTTAGGGAAAGGGAATGAGGAATCAGGTTAGAAACAGGATGGGAGTTTTAGGGTTAGAGTTAGGGTACTGGTAGGGCTATACAGTGAATAGAGCTGGGTATTGGGAGAGCTAGGTTCAAATGGGAGACTGGGCTTGTGGGAGCCTGATCACCTGCTTTTTCGAGCAAGTGGCAGTGAGCAGGTGCGATAAGTAGCCATTTCTCATTGGCGCAGACTAAATAAGGTGATTGATGTCTGAGGCAGCCTGAAAATCTAAAGTAAAGAAGCACTTGACTTGTTGTAAATAGACAAAAGTAAAGTGTAAGCATGGAAGAGAAGAATTTTTTATTCAGTCCTTTTTTTTAAATAAAACAATACTGTGCTGCATAACCTGTATTCATGATGACTGTGTGTGCTGTAGAACTGTCACTGTGAGGCAGCCTAAAAGACACTATGTATTTCATATACAGCTCAGTCAATATTGTATAATAATGTGTGTGTGTGTGTGTGTGTGTGTGCAAGCATTTCTGTTTGTGTGTGTTTGTGTGTGTGCGTGTGTGCATGTTCAAGGGGTGTGAGACTGTGGCCCAACAATGTCTGTGTGTGTCAGTCAGTTTGTATGTGTGTGTGTGTGTGTGTGTGTGTGTGTGTGTGTGTGTGTGTGTGTGTGTGTGCGTGCAAGGGGTGTGAAACTGTGACCCTACAATGTTTGTGTGTCAGTCTGTCTGTATGTGTGTAGGTGTGTGTTTGTGCATGTGTGTCCGTGTGTGTCCGAGTGTGTGCGTGTGTGTGTGTGTGTGTGTGTGTGTGTGTGTGTGTGTGTGTGTGTGTGTGTGTAAGTCTGTCTGTGTATTTGTGTGTGTGTGTGTGTGTGTGTGTGTGTGTGTGTGTGTGTGTGTGTGTGTGTGTGTGTGTGTATGCGCGTGCAAGGGGTGTGAGACTATGAGCCTACAATGTTTGTGTGTGTGTGTGTGTGTGTGTGTGTGTGTGTGTGTGTGTGTGTGTGTGTGTGTCTGTGCATGCACATGTGTGTGTAAGGGGTGTGACACTGTGAGCCTACAATGTGTGAGTGTGTGGTGATGAGACTGGGGTACGCATGGTTTGGGGGGCACAGTAGATTAACTCAAAACCTTTGTGGAGTATATTAATACTACCACTAGTTTTTTGAAGTTTACTGTGAATTATTCTTATAGGGAAATTAATTTTTTAGATGTTACTGTGTTACAAGACTTAAATGGTTGTTTGAATGTTAAGCTGTTCTGGAAGGAATGTCGTGTTAACAATCTATTTAGAAGAGATAGCATGCACCCCCAGTTTATCTTTAAGAATGTAGCACAAAACCAATTTTTTAGAGCATCTAGATTAAATGCTACAGTAGAAGATTTCACTACACAGTTTAATAAAACACAAGATGAGCTAAAGGAAAGAGGTTATGAACCATATTTGATTAACCGAGGTTTACAGACTGTCACTAAATTGAGACAAAGTAAAGCTAGGCCCTATTTTTCTAAAGAAATGGCAGGCAATAAGAGAACGGAACATGCTCAAAATTTACAACCTTTGAGAATTTGTTTTAGTTACTCTAGGAATATAAACTATTATACTGACATCATTAATAAAAACTGGAGTATTTTAACATCTGATACGCAGATCAATAAGTGCATAGGGGGAAGTCCGCAGTTTACTTTTAAGAATCAAAAGTCATTACGAAGAGAGTTATGTTACCCTAAGGAACAGGCTACACTAAGCATTACTAAAGGCACTAGACCTTGTGGTAAATGTAATTTTTATAATTCTATCGATACTTGTTTACATTTTCAACATCCTGATACTGGTGAGACATATACCTTTAATGTTAATGCTAGATGTGATTCCCGACATATAGTCTATCTTGCCACATGTCAGATATGCAGAAAGTTCTATGTAGGCAAAACTGATAGATTATTTAGAGATAGAATTAGGGAACACTTATACCATATAAGAAAAGGTAGTTCATTTAATGCTCTTGCCAGACATATTAAAGATACCAGTATGAAACATAAATTTTCTTTTAGGGCTATAGGCAGGATTTTTGAAAGCATAAGAGGTGGAGATATTAAGACACAAGACACAAACTGAAGGCTTAGAAGCAAGATGGATAATTAGATTAAGGGCAACAAAAGGGCATGGTTTAAATTTATGTTCCATTAAGACCTATTTTAAAAAATAAACCCTTACATAGATGAAACAAATTTTTTTTTGTTAAACCTTTGCTAATGTATCTTATTGTTTTTATATGTGTTTTTTACTTGTTATGTCCTTTATACATATTATACTATTTTAATCAAATACGTCTTTAAATTTTTATTGGAGATCACATGGTAACTAGTATAAATAGAGATGTTAATACCTTATGTCAGTACACCTGAAGAAGCCTAATTGGTGAAAGTACTTGTGTTTTTTGTGTCAATAAACGTCTTTGAAGCCTGGAGCCTTGCCTCTGTTTTACTTCTGCTGCTATTACACATTGTAAAAAAACAGGTAAGCCTCGGGTAAGCGGTGGACGGTGGGATGGTTTGGTGGCAGGTTTGTACTTTTTTTTTTATTTGTAGTGGTTGGAAGTGGGGAAAAAAGTGGCTGCGACGATGGTAGTAGTGGGGTGCAGGCCATTGAGTTATTTTGTATTCTCTTGTCATGAAGAGTTTTTTTTTTTTGGGGGGGGGGGCTTGGTTGTGTCATCCCAGTGATTGTTCTATGTGTGGTTGATTTAGTGCAGTGTGACAAGCTCCTGGAGCAGTAATTAAAAAAAAAAAAAAGAGAAATTTAATTAAATGAAAATAGATAGTTGGTGTCGTGGCTTGTTGTTAGGGACGTGGGAGGAGCAGTTTTTGATGGGCATGCACACCTTTGAATCTCCCAGTTCTGGAACGTATTATTTTCTGCAGTGGTTTTGCTCTGTTCCCTTCAGCTGGGGCTGTGAGAGGTTTTATCGAGGGCTTCGGGGAAGGTACAGCACCAGTTATCACTGACCATGTGTGGTGCTTCTTAACAGTACATCTTCTCAAAGTCCACATTCCTAACTCCTCTCCCATTCTATCTGGTTGCACATAGCTTTTTTAAGCAGTGTAAGTGCTATTAGGCCTTCAGTTAGATGCTGACTTTTTTTTTTTTTGTTTTGTCCTTAATAAAGCAGCATTACATTTTTCGGCTGCATTAAGTTGAACAGCCACAACAGCACTACAGTCTGGGAAGTGGGACAATGTCATGTGAGGTATTTTAGTGGTGCTTTTCAGATCGAGGGAGCGGTTAGTGAGTTCCGGGGGGTAAAGGTTGTCCCTGCTCATAGCCCCCGCATGGTGATAAGGGGATCGAGCATACTTCTCAAATGTCCAGATTGTCCTCATTGTCTCATAAGTTTAGTCTATTCTTCATAAAGTATGTGGTTTTCTGGAATATCACTAAGGATTGAGTCAAGCAGATATTGCTTGATAAAGTTCAAGCTTGACAGCTTACAGAACGCATGTTAACTATTCTAGTAACATTTAAGTTTATAAGAGCAATATTTAAAATCCATTCTGGTTTTGGGGAGTTGCCCCTCCATTATTATGGCTTTGTCCAGATTTCTTGCGCTATGAAGTGGAGAGCTATGGGACCAGGCTGGTTCAGTATTACATAGGGCTTCCTGTTTGATTCACTTAGCACTTATAACTGCAGGTTAGTTTCACAGTTGGGCTGAGTGGCCCATTTGTTTTCCTTGTTGCCAGATGGATATGGGCTGTAAGTACAGCTTGGGGGGGGGGGGGTTGAGGTAATAAAAAATAAATAAGTAAAAATACAATGCAGATATTCGTTGTAGCGGTTGGCTGTTATGCTGTGGTTTTGTTCATGCCGGTCAGCTATAGAGAATTGTGCGGAATGCTCCGATTTAGTTAAGGCAAAGTGACTGTTCGCGAGCTAGGAGGGGAGGTGAGGTGTTTGTTTTGCAGGCTGGGATGTGAGACAAGCAACTGGAAGGTCTGTGCATGCGGTGTCAATATTAATGGCAGTGAAGGGGGAGGTTTGAGAGATTTCTGCAGAATGTCCTAATTTTGCATCATGGTTTGGTCCATTTCTTATAAAATTGTGTTTTTCTGGCAAATCATGGACGGCGATAGTCAGGAAATAGGCAACTGAGTTTCAGTCTTTACACCCTTCAGGGCCTTTGTACCCCTCTACTGATGGCTTCATCCAGATTGCTTGCTGTAGATGGTTGAGAGGTATGCTATAGCATTAATACCCTTCAGGGAAGGCGTCTGTATGCAGGATGTCAGCGTTAATGTATTTTTTTCCTTTCAGTTCACATGTATGTGCAGTTGTGGTGGAGGGGCTGTTGCCGTGGTTTAGGTTAGGTAGGGATTGAATGTTTTGCTCGTGTATGCCATGGTGACTAACAGTTGAGAGACTGGGTGGCTGTGTTGGTTACCAAAGTAGGGCCCTGCCATAAGAATACATTAGTTCAGCGGGAACAATTGCCCTTCCGGCATTTTAAATATACATATTGCAATTAATCTGTAAAATATTATCATTATTGTTTAAAAAAAAAAAGAAAAAAAAAAAGGATGCTTTAGAGCTTGAACTATATCCACGGTTTTCATCCTTTCTGTTCGTCTTTTGTATTGAGGTTCTGACTAATTATTGAGGGCGAAGTCAGAAACAATGACAGATATTGGAGCTTAAGAAGCATACTTCGCCAAGCCTGTTATTCCATTGACTTGTTAAGTTAATAGGGGCGATAATTAAATGGGATCACTATTTATCAGCCAAGAGGGGTTAGCATAAGGTTAAAGTGTTTAATTTGGCTAACACAGGGTGCAGGATTTTCTTCTCGCAAAAGAAGCTGGGAGAGAAGGGAGAGACAGAGAGAGTGATGTATAAAAACAAGTGTCAGCTGGCTGCAGTACAGCTAAGGCTTGGTTGGTGTTTTACATATTGTGTAAGTGGTGTACAGTATGGTTTTCCTATGGGTAGAGGGGGTTTCTGAGGATATGGTATTGTTCAGTACTGTAGGTGTTGGTGCTCATTTTGGCTTTGCTTTTCAGAGTGCTGACTCCTACATTTTACATCACTCTGGGTCTAGTTGCAGGTTTTAAATATTTTATAGGTAATTTGTAAGTCTGAATACATGGGGCTTAAAATGTTGAAGTGGTTCAGTATTTTAGTTTGGCCCTAGGTATCCCCAACATGCAGTTGCTCGGTGGTAAAAGATACATCATGCAGTTTTCTTTCTTCATAAAGCTCTGTCACTGCATTAGCTACAGGCATGGAGCTGTTACCTACTGTGACAGGTCATAGCAGGAGACTTGACTCATGAACTGCTTCCTTGTTCTAGCCTTTACTTTGGATGGGATCAGTGAGCCATGACAGCACAGCGTTGGTGGGTTTTTTTTAGGACAGGCATGGTGATGTTAGTGGGGGGACCATGCTTGGCAGGAAGGTGCTTACTACAACTACTAAATATTTGTAGGGTGATGACACAATCAATATATCGGTTATCATATGACTTACATTTCATTTTTCTTTGCAAATGGCGGTGCTATGATGCTTCTTTCACCAGTTGGAGGGTTACGCAATGCAGTTACAGATGGTTCAGTGCAGAGGTTGTATCAGCTGATGGTGTGAAGGATGTGGTCTTACCAGCTGATGAAAGCTGCTATGAGCGAGGTACAGAATTTCTGGCAGAGATGGCGGAGGACTCAGTTTGTATCAGCTGGTGGTCCTGAAGGAAGCAGCTTGGATAGGTGATGTTGCTGTTGGAGATTCTGGACATTTGGCAGGGAAGGATGTGAGGTTGCAGGTAACGACACAAGCCCAGGTGCTCATTTAGACAAGTAAGAGTTAGTATGGTTCAAGATTACTGTGGTGTCAGGTATGGTTGAGGTAAATTAGGGGCTTGGTGTAGCAGGTGTTTAGTTAGCATTAAGGGGATTTGGGGGTAGAACCTAGGTGGGGTGGAGTTAACAATAGCTGAGGTTGGATTGGTTTTGGGATCGGCAGGTACGAGGTTTTCCATAATTTTAATATGGTAAGTACGCAGTTAGGCATGTCAGATTTGGGTGGAGATTTTGGGTGCATTTACAATTATCTATTCAGGTTGCTGTGTGGGTAGATGGAGTATGATTTGATCTGATGCTAGGAAGCTGATATGGTTCATAGGGTGTTGGTAGGTATTGGTAATGTCTCATACTATGTTAGGGTTTAGATGGAGTACCACAAGAACCATTTCACTTATGCTTGAGGGAATTTGTAGGTAGGGTTTTTGGAAGCATTGTAGGCATAAGGGTGTTTTTGGTATATTTTGGGAGCAGGGTGCTTGGTTTACATGGGTGATAGAAGTTTAACAAGGCATGCTTTTGGAGTTTTACAGAAGTTGGCATGTTCTTCTTCTTTGTGACATGGCTAGGGTTTTAGCGAGGAGGGGCTTTAGGAGATGCTGACTTGGGGGGGGGGATTAAGGTTATGCAGGAGTTAGATGTTTCTAGCAGTCAGGACCTTAATCAGGAGCATAGTATTGTGCTGTTGTGAATTTGGTTGGCTTTCAGTAGTTTGATGGGTCGGCTTGGATTGAGTGGGTAGAGGGACAGATGTTGACTATTGTAAGATGGGTTTTGTAAGATGATGGGTCTTCGGATTTGAGTTCAAGGAGTTATAGTTTCTGTGCATTTGTTATAGATAGGTAGTCAATCTGGAAATGTTTTGAGGATCAGCAAAGGTGAAGATGACTTCAGGTGCTGCGCTTGTATCAGATAGTTGGAGGGATGGTTGGATTGCTCTTGGGCGATTATTATACAAGGCTTCTATTGTGGGTTAATTGCTTAAATGCCATGATGGCCACTTAAAACATTTTGTTTATAATGGACAGTTGGTGTAATGTTAGGATTGTTATTGTGCTGACTTTAAGGGATTTCATTTGGTTATTACATTCATTTTGATGGTAAAATGGGGATGCAAGGTGGCATGGGGATAGGCAATCACCTCTGAGTAATGGTTTGTTACATTAGCATAGGAAAGGGATCAGTGGTTGTTTTCAGTAATTTGGGTAACTGGGTATTTTGTTAGTTATGTGATAGAGTTTTAGGAGGTGATGACTTGGATCCATTTTGGTTAGTGAGGATGGGATACACCGAATGATGTTTGGCCTAATGACTTAATGTTGGTTAGGTTGAAAGTTTATTGGAAAGAGGGGGAACAGCCTTGTTAGGCTAGTGGGTGGAAAAGAGGGACAGGCGTGCTCTCTTGTGTTCCCCCTCTGGTTTTGGATGGTCATTCCAATGAAGTGGGAAAGGAAAGTGACTCGATAAATAAGCAAGCGGGGATAAGGATGCCGCTTATTTGGTTGAATGTTAATTCAATAAGTGGTAAATGAAGTGAGTAATGGGATGTTGCTTCATAAGCAAGTGAGTTGGAGGTATGGACGCTGCTTACTGGGTCAGGATGAGCAAAGTCACACTGTCCTAATTAACATTACATGGATGTGGATGTTGGAATTCAATCAGCTATATTGTGTTTCAGTTGTAATTAATAAATATTGGATAACAAAGTTATGTTTATGAAAGTTTAATAAAGGTCGTCAAATGTCATTCGGTGTGATGCGTTTATTAAAGGGGACCGGGACAAAATTAACACTGGTAAAAGGAATCATGAAATTAAATACACTATCTAGCTACGTAAAGTAACCTATCTTGTAATCTGTGCACATAGCATGTCTACATTTAGTGCCAGTGGTTCAACAGGTACAACACTTTCTTTCAGTACTAGAAGATTAGAATGTTGTAGGTTCTATTCCCAGCAATGGTGATTGGATTATTTTTTTCCATTACTGATAGTACAGTATAGCATTAAGAGGTGCTACACTCTTGAGTGGGCTGTCCTTCTACCTAAGCTGGTGGTAACTAAGGCGCACATAAAAAATCCCAAGGCACTTATCAAAAAGACTAGAGGTTTTAGCTATTTGCAACATTATATCACATTCAGATTTACAGTCATATAATCATTTTAACATTTTACCTCCACCCTTTCTTCCACAGCCATTTCTATATTTTACTTGTTATAGCATCATTATCCCATATATTATTTAAAAAAAATTGTTCATATCTATTGTTTTATATAAACCAAACAGTTACTAATACCTTATTTATTTATTTTCATTTCTTTCATTTTTATTATATACACTTCATGTTATCATATCCATATTCCTTTTCTGAAAACATTCATACTGAAATTTAGTTTTTTTTAACAGTTAACTCTTTAGACACCATGCTCAACAGTCTGCTCCATTTTACATATTTACTTAATTTCTCATTTAATCCGCGGTGGTGGTGCTGCGGTGGCATTGTCGCCTCACAGTCAGAAGCTGTCCGGTTCGAATCTCAGCTAGAGCATCTTCTGCGTGGAGATATGTGTGAATGGCCGTACCTTCGTTGAAGGTTGTGCATCAGGGCTGGTAACTCGGCACGTAAAAATCAACTACCAATCATTAGCGGACCGGAGTTCCGCTGTGGCGACCCCTAACCGGGAAAAGCCGAAAGACACAGCAACTTAATTTCTCATTTGCTTTCTTATATTTTATACAATATTTTACTGGTAATTTCTTAACATTGCTCTGCATAAAAATCTTCCATTTCTTTTATCTCTGGAAATCTATTTTATTTTTCCTTTATTGATTTTTATCTTATCATTTTCCTTTTCTCATGGATCAACATAATCATATTTTCCCAAAACTTGCACATACCATATTTGTCTAGTTTTAGGTACTTCTGTCACAACATCCCTTTTTTTATTTTTTTAAATATTCCATCAAAACTCCAGGATATTTTTTCTATTTTCCTTTAATGATTTCCTTACAAAAATATTTCCATTTCTCACATAAACATTTCTCAAGATATCATTCTCTCTAAGATTAGCATTTTTCAAACTCCAATTGTGTGTGTGTGTGTGTGTGTGTGTGTGTGTGTGTATGTATATAAATATATATATATATATATATATATATATATATATATATATATATATATATATATATATATATGTTTCCTTGCCATTTGACTGAAAAAAATGTTGAAACATAAAATGTCTAAAATGCAAACCTCTGAAAATGAAATAGGTTCATAGGTTCATACTAGGCTATCTGCCCTAGGGCATTTATAAGCCTAGCCAGAATGTGTTTGGCTTTCGCCACCCATTTTAAATTAATTTTGCTATGCCCTTTTTCGAGGTTAGTATACTGTGTCTCTGTCTAACAGTGACACAGAAGTGATACCCAGGGTAAACCTACGATCTCCCATCCACTCATCAAGATTCCTCTTGAAGAGAGTCAATGAGGGACTCTGCCTAACCTGGACTGGGATTTTATTCCAGAGTGAAGGGAGCCTCTGGGTTATGAATCTGTCCCTCCAGCATGTCCTATTTATTTCAGTGCTGAGGTTCAAGTCTCTCGAGCACATAGCTCGATGGGATTTGGATTTTCTGAGGTGCAGCATGTCCATTAATTCCGGGTTGGACATGGCTTTATACGTCCGGCACAGATCGCCTCTGAACAGGCAGTATGCCACTGAGTAGAGCTGGAGTTTCTTTAACCGGGCAGCATATGGCATCTGTATGAGCCCTTTGATCCTCTTGGTGAGGTACTTTTGGGGTCTTTCCAGTTGCTGCAGGTGTCTGGTAAGGTACATCCAAAAAGGGGCATTGTACTCAATTATGGGCCTGATGAGGAATGAGTAAAGAGGCATGATGACCTCCCCTGATCTAGATGTGAATCCCTTTATGATTAGGTGGGCTATATAAAATGTTTTTCTAACCACTTTGGCCATGTGGGTGTCAAATGAGAGATTGCTATCAACTTGGGTCCCCAGGTCCCTAATTACTTCTTCTGTACTTAATGAATTACCACCTATGTGGTAATTTGTGGGCACTTTGTTTTTGCCAGAGGGGATGACTATACACTTTTTGGCATTTAGCTTGAGGCCATGGCTCTGGCACCAGTTGTCTGTTTCTATGAGGCCCTTTTGGAGGATGCTTTTGTCGGCTGGAGAGTCGATTATGGCACCCAGTTTGCAGTCATCTGCAAACTTGGTCAGCCACAGTCCTTCCGTGTTGGCCTGTGTGCAGTCATGAAGTGGGTATATATAATTAACAGGCTATGAGGGGGGGCAGGAGGGCTTGCCCCCCTACATTAAATAAGATTCAACATTTTGTGTTTTCGACATTTTTGTTTGAGTGCTTTTTTTGAATAATCATAATAGAACTATATATATATATATATATATATATATATATATATATATATATATATATATATATATAAAGATATATATAGATATATATATATAGATATATATATACGGTATGTTTTTCAAACATCATCAGATTCAGTTTAGAATCAATTTAGTTCAAAAACTATTTTTAATAATTATTTTCAAATTCTGCAGACAAAGCATATGCACTACCTGCATAACACAACTTAACTAATAACTAGGGGTGCATTGAATGTATTTATTGTACATGTAAGTTGATACACATTCCCCGTATTAGCTACATGTGTTAATTCTTCCATCATCGTCTTCTTCTCTTTAATACTCATGTCTCTTTTGCCAAATTTCAGCCCCATTAAGTGGTCCTATATTGGAGAGGAATAAAGTCCTACTGTGTCCCATATAACCCCTGTATGATTAGCGACAAGGACACTGGTCTGCAGGGAGAAGGTGGTAGTGGGTGGCTAATGCTAGTTCAGCCATCCTGAGCAGTGAAGGAGGCAGTCTAGGCCTGCTGCAAAAAGCAGAATAGCAGCCTGGTGAACTCTGTGCTACATAAAGAGTGAGCAGTTTAGTCACAAGGTTATGCATGCACAGAAACACTAATGCACCGCACAAGGGCATCAATTATAGAACTGTCAAGACTGTTGCAGTGAGGAGTTAGGACACACTCCCAGTAGCAATATGGTGCTGCAACAACGCCCTTGATACCATCAGCAGCCCCATATATGGGTTGAGTTGAGCTCAGGGGATGATAAAGAAGGTTGGGTTAACTCAGTGATAAAAGGAGCTGGCAGCAGCTGAAAGTCAACTGTGGCCAGGGAAATAAATTGCCCCATTGTGCTAATCTCACTTTCAGAAAAATATGTACCTTCTATATGGTTACTATTACCATGTATTTTACTTTTCCTTTTATTTAATACTAGTCCGTCTTGCTGCAATTCTGTTTCTATCCTAATAATGACTTCCATTACCCATATACCATACTTAGCAACCATCCAGCATTTTCAACATCATCTTTATACTTTTCAATAACTGCATTCATGACTAAGGAAAACAGCACCCCCCTCAATTGACAGCCTTGTTTAACATCTGTTTTATATCTATTTTCTTAAAACTATCCATTCACTATAACATTATTATGTGTACTAGTGTAACTAAACTTTAACACTTTCACTAACCTATCTTCCACCTTATATTTTCTCAATATTTTACACAGTATCATGACTAAAACTATATGGATTCTCTACATCACACATAACCATGCTACATTCAACTCTGGCTTACAATATAGTCAGCTGTTTCCTTAAACATAACCAGTGCATCTTTTATTTCCCTCCTGTTCTATATATCCCCTCAAATATCTTAATTCCATAACTACTAGCTTTGGTATAATCTTTATAAATATTTTTATTTTGCATAACTGAAAGTTAAAGACCCTCCAGTTATAAATAATTTCCTTCCCTTCTTTCTTATGTATAAAATTAATATCCTTACATACCTTTTTATTTCTCACTCCATATTCTAGCTACTCATTCATTACTCTAATCACAACCTCCTTCTTTTCTTCACTCATTTGGGTATAGATACCATATCCAATTTCACCATGACCAGGTACAGTACTGCTATTCATTTTTAATATTAACTCAAACTCCTTTCAACTTATATTTGTAACATATTTTATCTATTTCTTTAATAAAACTCTAATAAAACTTTTAACATTCTGTTTATTTTTTCTTTGTATGTCATTATATGCTTCTCATTTATATTTTTTCAGTTGTGATTTTATCTTCCTCTTCATAATAAATGTTCCAGTTTTCATCAGTCATGTATTCCATCTTACATTCTTCATTTTATTTATTTTTTTCCTGAAAAGGGAGATATATCTGCTTTGTTCCTTACAATAAAATATTTTGCTTATTCAACTTTTTTTTTTTTTTAATTTCCAAATGACTGTACTACAACACTATTAATTTTCCTAATTTCTTTTTCTGTTACTCTACTAACACTCATTCATACTCCCTTATACAGTTATTATACTTTCAAAGAACAAAGGAAAAGGAAAAGTGAAAAAAGCACTTGAAGTTTGTCGTGTTTTATTAAACGAACGAAAGCTTATAAGTTTTGTGGTCCGGTTCCTTCCTGGTCTTTGGTTTGCTACTTTTTCACTTTTACTTTGTTCTTTGGAGTTGTTTAGCCATTTTTAGTTATTATACTTTGTTTTTTCTCTTCTAGTATTCTTTCTCCAATGTCAAATAATATTTTATCTATTTTCCTTGTAAAACAACTAGCATTCTCCTTATGTTTTATAGAACTAACTGCATAATGATTTTTCCATGAAGCTTTCATCCCTTCCTGAACTTATCCCCATCAATCTTTTTAATCAATTTCCTTCTTTATTATAACTACCTCTCTCTCAAATGTCTGCCTATACTTCACAGTGATCAGTAGAAAACGTCTTTTCTATTAAGCTTTTAGTTATAATAACATAACCCCTCATCATTTTAAAATTATCTTTCTTATTTTTCCCTACTTGTAGTGTACTACATTGCAAAATATGTCTACATGGTTTAATGTCAATTCCTATTTTTCCCAACATATTTTCTTAGATTACAAGTAACATCTTTACTAGGATTAGACATTTACAATAACATAAGCTCTAAGCTCTTCAAACATAAGTACTCTTTCATTAACATTAGTATGTGCCTAAACTGCTGTTCCATACCCTCTCTTTATACCTAATATCGCATACTATACATCTGTCTGGAATTACTATAACTGTATGTAAAAGTTGTATTTCTTTGTTCTTAGATAAAACAGCAAGCCCAGAAAATGAACCCCTCCCAAGACAGACTTATTGCATCATATTTTTTATCTGTCTTTTTTTTTAACTTTTCATTTAACAATCAAATGCCATCTAAGCATATAATGTCAGTTACCTGCTTTGTTTCCAACATAATTCCAGTATCAAAAGTCTCCCAACTTTATTTTTAATACTGTTAAGATTTAAAATAATTGCATTTTATGTAATTACTTTAAATCTTAAAAGTTCTTGTCTTTTCTGGCAGGTTTGTTTTGTTGCAATTGTATTCCTTCTTTCTTGCTCTGTTACCAATCGGACAACTCATTCCACCTTCACCAAAATTACCTCATCGTGTTCTTCCTGACAAAGCTTCATACACATTATTAACATCAACGTTTTATTCATGATTACCATTTTCATTTTCAGTATCCATGTTATTTTCTATATTTTGCATGCATTGCTTATGTTGCATATTATTATTCTCAAGATTACTGAACTCCTTGTTATTAATTTAATGTTCCATACCTCAACAAAATTTTATTTTTCTTCCCCAGAGGCAATTAAGAATTTTAAATCAAATGAAAAGCGTCCATCTCTGCTGGATTGAATATCTTAGTTCTATACACTGGTTCCATTTTTTTTATGTGCAAAAAGGCTGTATTAAAGGATTGCCAATCCCACAAAAATAGTTTTTGAACTAATCCTTTTTTGTCATTAGTCATAGCAGTAGACAAATGGGAAATTTATTTGGCAACAGTGTCTAAACTAACCCATATTTCCCACCCCCATTCCACAATTACCTTTCATACACTAATTTTCTTATTCCAAACATTTTTGACATTTTTCCTGCACAGCATAAACTCAACTATTGTTCAGTCATGTCAGAAGTTTGAATTTGTGCAGTTTCTCTTTAACATAGCCATTTATCCAGTAACCTTGTAATCCTAGGATTGCAAAATGATCAACTAACATAAGATGTTTCTCAGCCAGTGAAAATGTTTCGAAACACAAGTGTACAAAATAGCTCCAATCCCAAATGTATCAAAGTCTAGCTTTAAAACAAAGCAAAGAAACAAGAGAGTCCCTATAACCTATCTGTTAATTGTTTCTCCGCTTTGAGTAGAAATATGTGAAACAGAATATCATTTAACTTAATAATCAGTTGCACTTTTTGTAATAATATTCTGCAATGCTGCAAGAGCAGCATACAATTTTTGGTTCCATACGTTACATTTTGTAACAGTTATCTGAGATGCCAAATAATCATGTCTCCCATCTGCTAGCTTTTCTGGAAAAAGTATTTGCTGCTCACTCACTGTCATCATTCAGTGAAACAGACCACTGATCTCTTATTTTGTATTTATTTCTCTCAGTGCCTTCCTCACACAGGAAGCACTTATCAACAATGTCTAACCAGGACAATCCGGCGTCTTCTTTCAGTTCCACTTCACTTAACATATGCTGCCACGTATCATCTTCCAAACCTCCTTCTTGCAGCTCAACAGTTTCTACCTGTGGAACATCCATTACCACAGGTTTTGTAATATTCATTAAGCTTTCAACTCTGCTTACTTCAATACTTTTTCTTTGGCTTCCACAATACCATTGTCCTCCATGGTGTACTCTCTTCCTGTCACAGCCCTTTCTGGCTCCACGCACAACAAGAGTACAGGAAGTTCCCTGGTGCCCTAACTAAATTTTTCCTAATTAATATGAATATCACTTTGACTTTATATTGAAAAGAAGTTGCTGGCCTAGGGGGCCTAGCCCAGTTAACAAAGGATAAACAAATAAATAAATACTGAGACCTGTGTAATTACTATAAATGGCTATTTTCTCTCAGTTATATGTGTATTTATATTTATGTACTACTGATCTGTGGTACTAAGATTAAATAGGTAATGATCAATAAATATTCACATTTATACTAAACTGTACCATGTGCTCAGTACTACTTTAGCCTTTTGGTTTAAATCAACTGTTAGTCATGGGTTAGTAAGTATTATTTCTATCTGAACAATTGCAATTACTTTTTAGTGTTCAAGACCTCATTCTTTCTTCCCCTTACAAAACCATCATGCAGAGGTTTTCTCATACACTTGGAACAGCTTTTTGGAATTCCTCTGGTCCTGACTCAGTGGTATGAGTATATTAGGGGAAGTTTATTTCAGATTGTCTTCTGTCCATGGCTCTGTGGTGTTTCAAGTGTAAACATTTGGATTTATGAAACTCACCTCACCATTTGTCTCAGTCACTGTGATGATATGGCTATCTTTAATGTTTTGCTGATATTAGAGCTTCCTCAGACATACAGGCTGTATGCCAGTCTGCCAACAGTGTAACCACTCTACCTTTCAACTGGCATAGTTTTACAATCTACTAAACTGTGCAAATCAGTACGTCTCGATATGCTGTGATCTGATAGTTACTTTTTTGTACAATTTATTTTCACGTGCCATTACAGCTAGTTTTAGATGTGTGCTTTTATAAAATCTTCACATTAGCTTCAAAATGCATTGTGTTATAGTTTTGTTTTTGTTTATTTTTATTTTATTTAATTTTATTATTTTTAAACCATTAAACTGTTCATCCAGCCAGATGTTGTGATTTCATTGGATTAAACAGTGTGGAAAATTCTCTGTTGATTTCTATGTTCTTAACTGTAAACAAAGGTCCTGTATTTCAACATTCATTTGCCATTCTTCAGTGGTAGAATTAATAGTACGACTCATATAAACAGCACTGCCTACAAATATATATGATAAATCCATTCATCTTGCCATTTCCTGTAACAAATATATAGCTAATGAACAGCTTATGTTTGAAAAAAAAACACAGTAGTACTTTGATAATTTATTAATGAATATATGGCTGCCACCACCACCACCATAATCATCATCACTTATTAAACAGTTTGTCCTGGTCATGGTGAAGGGCATGGTGGTAATAGGTTGAGCAGGGTAGGTCAGAATTTCCCATCCCAACAACAATTTCTAGCTCATTCTGAGGAACACCAGGTGGTCCAAACAGGCTGAGAAGTATAATCCCTCTAATATGTCTTTGGTCTGCCCTACTGCTTCTTTCCAGTGGGCTGTGCCTGGTAGACTTCCCATGGGAGGTACCCAGGGAACATCTTCATGAGGTGCCCACACCACATCGCTTGATGTGGGTACATAGCTAGATATGTTGTCATCTGATTTTCAATTTCTTTTGTGCATTCTATATGTGTACACCATTTCTACTAATTTTAGATTTGGTATTTTATAAAATGTTTACAATATTTTCCAAATATATTGTTATACTTTTGCTTCTGCATATTGTTCTTTACGCATTACACTGCATGACAGTGCAGATGTTTTGGTTTTCATTGGAACAGTGTCTGTATGTTGAAAAACTCATGGACTGCAGAGCATCTCATTCTGTGATAGACAACAAATCCCGTTATGCAGTGAAGAAACCTTGTTGTAGTGACTTGTATCTGCAACCTCATTCTTTTGCTCCCTGTATAAAACTAGTAACCATAAATAATGATGGTGGGACAGACCCAAAAGCTGTGGTTTTTCAGCTCATGACTCAATTCTCACTTAAACACACACAATCAAGTAAAACCTGTTGTGCTGATGCTGCTGTGCAAATCTAGTGGTCAATCTCCCATACATCTGTACCTTCAGTCATGATGCAAATTTGCATCAGTTTGGTGGCCAATATCTCGGACACCTCTATCCTCACTCGTGATGCAAATTTGCACCAATCTGGTGACTGGTATCCCAAACTCCTGCACCCTCACTCATGATACATATAATTTTCCATGTACTGATTAAACATGCTGTAAGGAGAAATGTTATTTTCTCACCCAAAGCCTGCAGGTTATTAATATGCTATTAATATACACAAGAAGATCATATGAGTCTCATATCAAAATCATTATTTCTTGAAAAAAGAATCATTTCCCCCTCATATAAACCCAGACCCAACACTTTGCAGCATTCAGCCCAGTGTAACTGTTCAGTCATGAACCTGATTGTAAAAGATCTGGTACTACCCTAAAATAAATTATTTGCTCATATGATTCACAGTTCACAAGTTGTTCCTTCAAAATGTCTTTTAATTTTCCCCATTTAAACCAAAATGAGGTGATTCTTTTTCCTCCAATGTCCATCTAATCCATCTTTCTATATTTATCCATTTTTCCCTCTCATCTTCCCAGCATCCCTAGATCCTTGGCAGATGAGGTCAAGAGTAAGAGAGTACAGCCGTCATGTGGCAGAGACTGTGCTTTTTCTTCATTATGGCCTAACCACTCCCCGTTGGTTGGCATGAATGCTCACCAAAATGAACATGTTCTATGCCTTTCCCAGGAAGTGTAAATACTTCTAAACAATAATAATGAAGACTTAATAATGAAGATTTCTGCAAAAGCAACTGAGCAAAATTAACAGCATTTCCTAGGCTTAGTCTGTATGTTACATACCAATTGTCCAGCAGGTGTTAGTGTTACAGCAAGCTAGACCAACTTCTTCCCTGGATGTGTGAGCTGTCACTAGACACTTATTCTCATTTTCTGTTACCTACTCATCCAGTTCCCTGCATCCAGTAGCATTTTTAAAATGAACTATTTCTATAATGGCTGAATGTCCATTCCCCTTTTCCTGTTATACACAGGAGGTCAGGGTGTTGCATTCACGGTAGCCACCTCCCTTGATTCAGTGTCACTCTCCTACTTTCTTTGACAGTGATGCCTGACTGTCACAAGTCTTCTTTCATGCAATCCATTAATTTCTTTCCAAGGCATCTTTGTTTCCTTTTGTCTTCTTCCTATTTCTCCCAAATGTTCTTCACTAAATCATCTTCTGCTTTTCTGCATATGTGCATACACCATTGTAATTCATTTTGTTTGACATTTTCTACAACTGGAGGTACTTTAGCTTGTGCTCTGATGTCATCATTTTACCTTCTCCACAGTGTGCATCCTACCACCCATCTCAGGCACTTTATCTTCATCACCTCTATCTTCCTCAACTGCTCTGTCTTCACTGCCAAGGTTTGTGTACAATACAGTAGTACTGGCCACACCACTGTTTGTACACCTTACATTTCAGCTTCTTTGGCATTCTTATATCACATACTACACCTGACATTCTGTACCACTTGGCTACAGCCTCTCTTATTCAAGCTTTTACTTCCTCACTAAGATGTCCATTTTTTTTCAACCACCCCTCACAGACCCTTGAAGCTGTTAACCTTTCAGCTTATTTGGATTACTCCAGTTACTGCCATGACAACTGTCTTGTCTGTACTCAGTGTCATCCCATGTGCCTTCAGTTTTTATATTCCATTCCCATATCATTTCCTGAAGTTATTTTTCAGAGAATTTTTATAATGCTTCATCATCTGCACACAATGGTTTTGTTGATCTGTGCCCTCTGAACTGTTTGTTAATGTAGCCCATGTATACCTACTTCTATTGTGATGATGTCTGTGAATCAGAACACTGTTTATACTTATGTTAGTGGGTCCTAGTACATAGTCTGCACTAATTCCACTAATTGGGGGGGGGGGGGGCAGTCTATATTATAAGCTATATTCTTCACCACCTTATTTCAAAGACATCAATTTTCTTCCTATTTGTTTTGTCATTGTCCACCATTCACATCCAAATGACATTATTAAAAGTTCCATAACTTAGGGTTCGAATCAGCATACACAAAGATTTGTCTCTGCACATGAAAATCTTATAAAAATCCTTCATGGCCATTCTGGTAATTTGTATTTGTATTTCTTGGCTACTTCTTATGTCATTACTGATTATTAATCCAAGCAGGCTGAAGTTGTCTCCTTTTTTTTCCTCAGTCAAGAAAAAAATGTATTGATTTTTACTATTTGCCAGGATCTTTGACTTCTGCATTTTAAGTCGTAAACCCATTTTGATATTGTTATTTAATCTGGATAAGCAAATATTTTGGTTCATTTTCACTTTCAGATAGTAAGGTGGCATAGCAAATGTTGATAATTTTTCCTCCAATTTTCACACAATTTTCTTCATACATGCCTACTTCTCTGGTGACATGTTCAGTATGTATAAAACATGAATAGGGAACATGTGCAGCCTTTACCAGTTTTAAACCAGCCTGCTTCTCCTTGTCCTGTACAACCAGTTATTTTTTACTGGTTGTGTATGGAGATTGTGCATGAAAATTAATGTGTATTAATTGTCCCCATGCTTTCAAATGTGGCCTATAATGTTCATGTTTTTTTGCATTCAAAGACCTTCCTGTATTCAATGAAATACAGTACATGTAAATATCTTTCTGATATTTTTTTTTCTTTTCAAGGATTCACTTCACATCCATGATAATATCTCTAATGCCTTACTTTTCCAGAATCCTGCCTGCATTTCTGATAATTATTTTCCTAAGTTTTTTCTTAGCATGTGGGAATCAGAGTAAAGGTGCAATAACTTCCACAATCAGTTATATTACTTTTCTTCAAGACCTGTACAAACTCAGATAATTTTCAATCAGTTGGCCACAATACTGTCTTCCAAATTGCACAGCAGAGCTTTGTAAGTACTGCAACAGCTGCATCCAAAAGCCATAATATTTCAAATGAAGTGCCATCAATGCCCTTTGCTTTGTTTTTTGGTAAAATTTGTAATGTTGCTTTTACATCTGTCATCACTATTGTTTCCTGAAGGGTGCAAGCTGAAATGCTTGTTGATCTTTTTTATTTGACTTTATAACAGCTGTTCTAGCACCTAGTGCCAGCCTCTAATTTGCAGCAGCCCTCAACTTTAAGTTGAGGAGCCAAACAAAAGTCCCATCTTGATCTGTTGCTACTTATCTAAGCAGTGAGCCAGGTCTATTCCCCATTTACACTCTTCAGACATGAGGAAAGAAAGTACAAGGTTTTTTTTCTTGATCTGGAGCTTCTTAGCTAATGAGCAAGCAGCTGAGTCCAGTCTTCTGCATCTGCACATTTCAAACCTGAGGAGCAAAAAAAGTCTTCTGTACATTTGAAACTGCTACTGTTTGTGACACACATGGAGTCTTAAAGCACTTCACTTCTAGCAGAAAATCAAAACTACCAAAAAAGGATTGTGCACTTAAGGCCTTATTGTGATCTACTGATCTCCCTACTAAAACTTTGCACCTGGGGTGGCTGCCTCCTTTGCCCCTCCCTAGCTATGCCATTGGAATACTGTCTCAGTGTAGTCTTTCTACCTTTTCCTTGATCTTTTCAATATCATTAAACATAAATCCATGCACATATTTTAGCATTCCGGTTTGAGGATGGGATTTTATTTTAGGTCTCATCTTGTTCTTCTTCTTCTTGCATGCATTGTTGTAGTATTTTTCTTTGTCTGAGCTATTTGAAAATTTCAGGTCACTTTCACAACTTTCTCTTTCTTCACTGACCTTAGCTTCTCTGTATTTCTGAGCAATATCCAAAGTCTCAATACAAAAGAACAAAAAAAAAAACAAAAAAAACAAACTCCCTAGTCATATTAAAGAAATCAAAATAACTCAAAATGACCCCTCTAAAAAAACTAAGAATACACTATAATGGAAAAAAGATAAGTGCTTTCATTCTCAAATAGAACTTCATTAGACAAATCCATTAAAAGCACTACTCCATTTAAATAAACGTTCCAATAATCACATGTTAATAACCTCAGTGTTTTAACCCCTTCCTTCTCAAAACCACTATAAAATTGTGTCTGTTATTTAATCCTAGAAAACTGCAGGAATTTAATTTAACTTGCCAGCAGTATTCCTTCCAATCTAAATCATCTTCAGCTTCAAACCTTTTATCAAAAGTATAGGCTTGATCTATCATAGAAAAAAAATACTTGATTTTGCTAACTTCGTTTGAATGAGGTAGTAAAAGCCAAAGCATTGCCTATGTCCAACTTTTCAATAGCATGGAAATGCTGATATACTCAGATATAAAATTCCCTCATTATCCTTCCTATATAAAAAGCCTGACATTTTCCACACAAAGCAATATAAAGCACGTATTTTGATTTACAAGTAAACTTCATACATAATTTGATCTTGAAATATCTACTCACTAAAAAAATACTAGTTCCTTTGTTAATATATTTGTAATAATTGCAAGCATAACATTTAAACAACCCTACTGAAAAAACTGTATTATTACTAAAAGCATGATGTGGTCTCTTTAGAAAATGGTCTTTCAAATGTTTACCCTTCTTGGTAACAAAAACGGACTATCCCCTATTATATTCTTCAGATCTGGAAAATTCCTAAGAAATATCCAGTTACTTCTAATAAGAAGCTAAATATTTCTTTCATCCACTGAATTCACCAGAAAACAAGCCATCGAAAAGTGCTTCTTAGACTATACCTGTTCCTCACTAACAGCAGTAGCATAATCACTTATTGGCCTATAGTCCATATTTCTTTTATTTAGCACTTCCTCCAATAAATTATTAACTAGTATTTTAGGATAACCTCTGTCAAACTCTGGAACATCCATCAGTCTACTAGTCGTAATAAATATAATAACAAACCAGTGACCACCAAATCTTTTATTGCACTTGCTTCTGACGTCTCGGCTACAAGCCTTCAAGGAAGATAAAAACCAATAAAACACCACATGTATATATATATATATATATATATATATATATATATATATATATATATCATAATCAATAATCCAATAAAACAATTAATACAATTAATACATTAATTAGAAACATTTGAAATCCTTAAAGTAATATAGCTGCCAACTACAATAAAACTCTCCAGTTAAATTCTGAATTCATACCCTTAGGGCTTAAAGTATCAAACTTCAAAATATAAAGTGCTTCTTTAAACAGTAACTATTTTTTAAACATGAATCAAGGGGAACTTCATCAATTTTTTCTAATATTGTGCCTTGTAAACGCATCACAGAACTTTGACGTACAGCCTGAAAATGCATCGCTACTGAACTAGATTCCTTCATATTACCTATGTCCCTGAGGTGTTATAACAGTCTAACTTTAAATGCTCTCTTAGTCTGTCCAATATAACTCTTACCACAAGGACATCTTAGGGCATAAATAATACCTTGCGTATTACATTTAAAACTACCTGTGACTTGAAACTTTCGTCCATTTATATATGCAAAATTATTTACAACATGTTTGCAGGCCTTACACCCACAGGTTTGTGTTCCTAAATATAAAATACTGGGAGGTAAAGCCACTGAGGGCATAACAAATTTTCCTTTAACTAACATATTTTTTAAACTTCATCCCACCCTATAGGATATTTTAAGTTGCTTAGGGAGCCAGGGATGTGCTTCTTTTTTAGATTGGAGAAAATTCCAATAATATTTAACTAAATTAATCAAAATATCACTAAAGGGACTACAGGTAGTAGTAAAATATATATCCATATTAACATTCACTGAATTACTACCATAATTAAATGGCTTAACTGATGTTACATTCCATATATCCTTAACTTTAGAGGCTGCTTTAGAGATAGCTTGATTACTATAACCTCTACTATAAAACATATTACAGGTATTAGAAATTTCCTCTCTTAGCTCAGAGTCAACATTACATAATCTATGTATACAGATTAACTCCCCCAAAAGTTAAAGCATCTATTGTGTACAGGGGATGACAGCTAGCAGCTTTCAGATAGTATATATCCCCATCAAACTTTATATGTACCCTAGTGTGTAGACCCCAGGAATTGGAAATATCAAGATCTACATCTAAAAAAGAAACGTGTTTACATTGCTGTACACCATCAAATTTAAGTCCAAACCTGTTTATTTGTAGAGTCCACAAAACTGTCTACTTCATTTTCTCCACCCTCACACAAAAAAATAAGGTCATCTATAAAGCGGGCATAATGTTTAACAAACATAACATAGAATTCAGCTTTATATATATATATATATATATATATTCATACTCAAATAATCCCATGCTCAAATTTGCATAAGAGGGGGCAAATGCTGCCACCATAGCTGTACCCCGCAGTTCTTTAAATATATATTATTAAATTAAAAAAATTATTACATAAACAGAAATACAGTAGTTCTAAAATAAATTCAGTAGTGGGGCATTCACCTAGAAAAACCTTTACTGCCTCCATACCAAATGTATGTGAAATATTTGTATAAAGGTTACTAACATCAAGTGTAATAAAATACATATTTTCATTTAAAGGCACATTTTTGATTGTTTCCAAATAATCAAACACATCCTTAACATAAGCAGGTAAAGACAAAACTTTTGGCAGTAGTAGATGATGTAATAAACAGCCCATATTATATAAAAAGTATTGTTTGCTTGAAACAATAGGGCACCCAGGGGGATGGTCTAAATTTTTATGTATTTTGGGCAAGCAATAGAAACAGACCATATATGATCTATACTAAACTTCTTTTTAGCATCCTCCCTGAAAAAATACCCTAACCTTACTCCCTTATGATTAATTCCAAATACTGTTCTTGTGCTAACATATACATACAAATATGTACTCTTTCATATACATTTACATCATTTAGATGTACATAACACATTTCCAGATAACTAGAGACATTTAAAACCACTAGTCTGTTACCTTTGTCAGCAAAGAAGAAGACGGAGCCATGATTTGCAGTCATGGCTGGAGGCTCCGGTATTTTCAGTGGATGTTAACGGCTTGGTTCGTTCTGATATGCAGTCGCCGAGTTTCCACAGCTTGGAGGAGCAGATAGCAAGGTATGACAAGCTTTGTGTCAAGTATAGGGCACTCCAGCTTGACAATTTGTTTCTTGAGCAGTCCAAGGCACTTAAACAAGTGCCTAAAGGGCTCCGGTTATGGAAATTGCCGATGGGAATTGAAGAAGGCAGTGAAGCCTTCTCTGAATTGATTACCCTTTTCGATAAGGCAGGGTTGGATATGCTAGATATTATTATCAGGAACAATGTGTCTAGATTAACAGCACTGCGAGGTGAAATTTGTAGATTGCACGACAGCATTACCACAGACTTAATTTTTTTTCAATATGAGGAAAAATTTCATAGGGTTCTTAGGAACCTGGAAGCTTTTGTGGCCAAAGGTAAGGCATTGAAACACAAAAAGTTAGCCAGGGATAGGCTTGACTATCAAAATCATACTGCCTACCCCCCAGGTAATAAATTGCAATACAAACGGATTGGTGACATTTTTCATCAGGGTGAGGTGGGGCAAGGTAGATCTGTCTCTGGCCATGCCAGTAATTCTGATATGGCTAAATCTGCATTACATGACATTGGTTTTGAAGAGGAAGTTTTTTTGGAGCAGGCAACGGGACCTCGCAGGTCCGAGAGACTGAGGAACAAAGACCGGAGACCGATGAGGGTGGACAGATATTTGGACAGCAGTCCGAGGGGCCACCAATTGAGGAGGCTATAGGGACTTTTGTCAAATTGGACATTGATGCTAAAAATGTATGTGTTGAGCCCAATTACACTGATGTTTTAATGTGTGTTAACAATGGGGGGGTGTGTATTGTAATGAAAGCATGATATTACATGATGGTGTTATGTGTAACAGCAATAACAGCAATTGTTCAGTCAATGGTGATGATCGGGAAGTGAATGACTCTGATGATACAGGCAATTTGTATGAAGTAGTATTGCCTCATTGTACTAGTGATAACAGTTGTAATGGATTAGAGTGCAGACAAAAAGACATTATATATGGGTGTGCAAGTGACAATTATATTGTGTCATGTGTTGAGTGTAAAATTATCAAACAACAAGGTTTTTTATATACAATTACACTGATATGATAGTTGGGGATGTGCATTTTCAATTGTTCACTAAAGGAACTAGTTTTGTACCTAGTTTCAGATTGGATGTCTCCCAGGTTTTGATTAATATTAAGTTGTTTATGAGGAGGCTAAACCTGGAACTATATTTTCATGATAAGAAGGAGATGGATTGTGACAACTGTGATTCCAAGTTAAAAAGGAAGAGTATATTCATACCACCTAGTAGTTATGTGGTTTCAGTTTTGGAAAATCTCATGGAGTTCGAGGTTAGGAGGATATGTGGGAGAAAGGATACTAGTTCTGATAACCTGACCCCTGCAGAGAGAAGTGTTCTCAAAGAGCTTGAATCTTCGAACAGTATTAGATGCATGAAACCAGACAAAGGGGGGGAATGGTGCTGATGAACCAAATAGATTACTCGACATCTATGATGGGTTTACTTGCAGATACAGATACTTACACAAGGGTATCGGTTAATGAAATGAACGTGGCCTATAGAAGAATTGATTTGTATTTATTGGATGCCCTATTTCAAGGTGAAATGACAGAGTCGGAATTTGATTTTCTTACAGTTAGATACCCTGTTACTCCAAATATTTTTGGTATACCTAAAGTACATAAAGGGCTGGAGCAGCTACAATTTAGGCCAATTGTATCTGCCAGGGGTTCTAAGACTGAACCCCTTGCAGCGTTTGTGGATGAAGCATGTAAAATAGTTATTAGTGATGTAGCTCATATCATCAAGGATTCCTGGCACTGTTTGGAGAGGTTGAAGGCTTTTGTTAAGTGTACTAGGAACTTTTGTTTTTTGACAATAGATGTGGTGAATTTGTTTTCGGTCATTCCGCACAGTGAAGGCATGGAAATGTTTCGTGACAGCTTATTGCTTAGTTCCAGTTTTGACAAAAGCAAGATTAATATCATTTGTGACTTGATGGAAACTGTTTTGAAAAATAATTTTATCAAATTTGAAGGTGAGGTATATCAACAGTGTTCGGGAGTAGCCATGGGTGCAAGATGCGCGCCAGTTTTCGCAAATCTTGTACTATTGGCATGGGAGAGAACTTGTATTTTTCAATCCAGATTTTGGGAGAAAGTAGTGTTGTACAACAGATATTTGGATGATTTACTCATCCTATGGGATGGTGATGAGAGCAGTGTTATTGAGTTCATTGAATACATTAATTCTTCCACTAGTTTTTTGCGATTCACATACACATATTGTGTGGATAGGGTGAACTACTTGGATTTGACAATTTTCAAGGATCGTGAAGGATTGGCTAGTACATTATACAGGAAAGATAGCTATTCCAACTCCTTTTTGCATTTTTCCAGTTGTCACCCCTATTATCAAAAAAGAGGGGTGGCAAAGGGACAAATGGTACGGTTATCTAGGATAATCAGTGATGATATTCTTTTTAGAGAGGAAATGTATAAGCTTGTGGGTATGTTTATGGACAGGGGGTATCCACTTAATCTTTTATTAAAGGCTAAAAAGGAAGTAGTTAGGAAAAGGAACACTGTTTTTGAACCTATATTGAGAAGTGAAGTTAATGTGGTGAGTAGTATGGATTTGAACAACATGAATAAGGATATAGGGAAGAATAAAGCTTGCTTGATTCTTAACTATAATTAGAAGGCCACTGTCATTGCAGCATCGGTACGTGAAGTATGGAATCACTGTTTAGATAAGGACACAAAGGACATAATTGGGAAGGCACCTAGGATTGTGTTTAGTAAAGGTGTAAACTTAAAAGCAATTATGGAAAGGGTGCCTAGGGTCAGGAAATCAACTATGTCCAAGTGTGGAAGTTGCAGAGTTTGTAGATTTATTAGTGAGGGTACACACTTGGTTGTAAAAGGTTTTGATCGTACAATTGCATGCCCAGGTCAGTGTAACTGTAACACAAAATGTTTAGTTTATGTGGCTTCTTGCGTTACATGTGACGCATTCTACGTTGGGATGACTACACGTAGGTTGCGAGATCGAATAAGTGAGCATGTACGCAGTATAAAGAGTAAAGATGCACATAATGCGTTGTTTATACACAGTTGTCATTGCAAGAATTTTAAAAAGTTCTTGTTTTTTGTTATTGACAGGGTATATGAGGATCAAGGGGGTGACATAAGCAACAAGGTGGCCCTTTTAGAAGTTCAGTGGCAGGTGAGATTAAGTGCCATGAGGTGTCCGGGTATCAATGAATGTATATCCATTAAACCAGTGTTAAAACAGAAAGCAAGTTGTATTTAATTTAATGGGTGAGGGTATTGTATTATGTTGCACCTATTCTGTTTAACAGAGTCATCATTTTAAGGTCTCCAGGCTGAGATATATGTATTTTATATTTATATTTTTGCAGTTTTCTTAATATATAAGTGTATATGTACAAGTTACAGTATGTAGTTAATGGTTGTGATTTATTTTGTGTTCTATTTCTTTTTTAGTATTTTTTAGCTTTGTATTAGAATAGGGTTTGTATCTTTAATTGGGTTGAGGCAGTGCTTGGGCTCATTGGTGCATTTAAAATGTGATGTCATTATTTAACAAGTTTTAATTATGGTATATATATGTTGATTGTGATGCTCTAACCGACTCTGAGGATGCCTTTTTAGGTGAAAGCGCTTAGTCGGTGGACGTGTCTGTGAATAAATTCTCTTGGTTTTTCATTGTTGGTCCTTGATTCAGGTTCCTGTTGTTGCCTTTTGTCATTTTTGTACCTTTGTCAGCAGGTTTGAAAATCAAATTATTGTTTCCCCTTAGATTCTTCAAAGCAACCCATTCCGCCTTTGTAAGATTGTATTCAACATTACTTATTTGTTTAAAAAAACTATCAATTTCTAAAGCAACAGAGAAATTTAACATTTGATAAAAATAATTTAATAATATCATTACTAATAACAGGTATAAATTTATAATTAGAACTAATATTACTAGTATCAAACCTATAATATGCATTAACCAATTCATCAGAAGTACATGAATAAAACTTTGATTGTCAGATAAAGTATCAGTTTCATCAACCACTTCACAATCAATAAAAATTTCATCTTTAGTATGAAAAAAACATTTTAACTCAGCTTTCTGATGAATCTATAAACATCACATTTAATTTCATGCAAGCGTGGTATTACAGTAGGTATAAATTTCAATCCTGACTCTAAAACAACTATTTCTACATCACTCAGCGACTGTCCAGATAAGTTAACTACATAAGATAAACAGTTACCACTTCCCTTTCTTTGAGTATTGGTACTGTTGAGGTTGAGGACGTTGATTACTGTACTTTTGCCCATTACCATTAAACTGCCCTTCACGTTGCCGCTTTCTTGAATTAAACCCTCCATGACCATTGTTGAGGTTCCAAAAAGTCTGTTGCATACCATCCAAGATCTGGGGTTTAGGCAAAGATGGAACATTTGTAGCATTATTTATTGGGGCATTACCACCTTCCCCTGAAGAAACCGATTCACTGGTGGACACAGCAGATGAAAAAGAACGCTGTTCAGTCTGTGTGTTTCCTTGTTCAAAGGACACATGACGGAAAGTCCTTTTCCAATTGGTTCTATAGAGGAAGGGTTTACCATTGTCATAGTCGTGGGTGTCGCACACTAATTTCTTCTTTTTTCTTTCCATTATTTCCTCCTCATGACCAATCAATTTATTGTTAATATCACCTAAAACATTGTCCAAAAACTGAGGGTTAGTTTAAGTGATCAATTTATTACAGGAGAAATTAATATATTTACAAAGCTCACCCTGTTTAACCCTATCACACGCTACCAAAATGGAGATCCATTCTAAAGAGCATTTGTGGGCTGCAAGCACCCACAGTTTATGAAAATTATGGTCTATTTCATTTTGTAAATTAAATGGAGCAGAAGGGTCTTTAAATGCTCTTAAGCCACGTGGAGTGATATCCAGCTCAATATATTTTGAAATTAGTCGTAATAAGCTGACTCTTTACTACATTCTTTTTGAGGCTTAAATGATGAGTGCTATCAAAGTGTAGGCAAGCATTGCTTTGGACTTATTTATTTATAAATTCTAACTTTCAACTTATCATTACACCTACACACTGTTAAATCTAAAAAAAATAATACTATCTCAACATTAAAGGTACATTTTAAATAATTGGTGACATTATTCAAATGCATTGCAAAATTCAAATATTCTATTTTGTCACCTTTTCCACAAAATAAATACATCATCAATAAAATGCTTATGCAAAACTATGTGTTTGTAAAATTCAGAATTATAAACATATTGTTTTTCCAGTCTGTCATAAATACTTTTACATAACTAGGGGCCATAGCCACTCCCATTACTAGTCCATTTACTTGTTTAAACAATTCATTGCTAAAAGTAAAAGAAAAATGTTATGATAAAATAACATCTAACATTTCTGTAAATCTAACTTGTTTGGTAGAAAAAATACCTGAAGAGAACATTTCTTTATTAACTATTGCAAGACCTTCTACATTTGGAATCACAGTATATAATGACATAATATAAGCTGTAGCCAAAAGCACAGATTATTTTGTATTCACCCCGTAATGCTTTTACTGAATTCAAAAGAGTCTTTAATAAAGGACTCACCTTTATAAACCACCTTTTGTAAAAATGTATCTACAAAAATCACCATGGCCTCCATTTTACTCCCTTGGCTTTCAACAATCGGTCTTAGAGGGATGTTTTCCAAATATTTATGAATCTTAGGCAGGCCAAAAAACCTGATCTACTTCAGCTTTAAAGTCCTTAAAAATTCAAATATTTCATTGGAAATAAGCTCCTCTATTAAGCATTCCTCAATTTAGGCATCAAGCATACTGTATGATGCCTTAATTTCTTGCCAAGTCACCTTTTTATAAAAACACTTATCATTCAACAATATACTTATTTGTTCATAATAGAACATATTATCCAAAACTACTATTGCATTACCTTTATCTGCCTTAGTAATATATACACTTGTATTATTATTTAAGTCCCTTAAATCCACCTTTTCTTTAATGCCTAAATTATAAAACACATTCTTAAGTCTAGCTTTTAAGAAATCTCTCAAATCATGTTCTGACATCACTAAAAAGCCTCTAATTCTGGCTTCAGTGGGGGATTAAAAACACATGGCTTTTTAAACAAACAGCTTCTAATATCTACACTATTATTAAAATATATTTTAAATTCAATTTCCTTACATACTGTCTAAGAGACTGGTCTAGCAGCTGGTACAAACAACAAACCTCTACATAACAATCTTAAATGGTCATTTTTCAACCCCCCTTTTGTCAATTTCACTATTTTAAAAGAAATAGATGCAGTACTTTGTCATTCAGGAAAATACCTTATTTCCTTAAATGTCTGTTTCCTTGCTTCTTCCTCTTGAAGTTGCATTCCGAAAACCACAGGGAGTGGGCTACTACTTGGGCCCCTGTTCTCTGTCCTGTTACTCCATCTTGAAACACTTCTATTTTCTGAAAATCCTGCTGAAACTGTCTATATGCAGAATTGCTTTTACACATTCCACCATTTCTTTTTCTGTCACTTGAATTCATCCTCATTCTTTTCCCCTTGCGAGCTCTATAATTACGAACTCGCTAATCTTTAAAAGAAATACATCTAAATGAAACCTTTTCTTGATCTCTTTCAGTCATCTCATTCATATTGTTGCCACATTTAAACTCAAAATTCAACCCCTTTTCATAATCTTTTTCATCTCTATAAAACTTTTTAAGCTTTCATTTTCTCAGTACCTCATTTTCCATTGATACTTTTGCACAAATCTTCTCTATTTTTGTCTCAAAAATTGCTGGTGAAGTCAACCCTTTAAGATGATTATAGGTGGCCACAACTACAGTGTTAAGAGTCTCCAAAGAGTGTTTGTTTTCATCCAAGAGTAACTGCACATATTCCAATCCAGTGCTCTCATTCAATGATCTCCACTTCTTTCAGCTCTACTGATACATTCTCACTGGCTGCAAAACTCTCAGACCTCTTGGGACCCTTTTAACCTTTAAACTTGCTTCAAATAACAAGATATCCCACTGAAATCTTTTCAACTTCAGCAGTTGTTTTTTTTCAAAATTCAGGAACTTATAAACCAAATCTTAATTATTCAGCACTGAGGAAAAAACTCCCTCTTCAAACAAATTGTTTGGACCCATTAAGCAATCTCACAGCAGATTGTCCATGTTCTCACACCAACCTTCAACTCCCAGACTAGAAGGTGACAAACAC